>NC_080177.1:79679012-79884570 GCF_950295315.1 Erinaceus europaeus
TTGTTAAATGGGAATCTGGGGAATGTTATGCATGTACAAACTATTGTATTTACTGTTGAATGTAAAACATTAATTCCCCAATAAAAAATACATTTAAAAAATAATTATCAGACTTTCTTGAAAGGATGGAAGTTAGGGGCCAGGTGGTAGCTCACTCAGTTGAGCTTACACTATATGGTGCACAAGGAACCATGTTCAAGCCCCAGCTCCCCACCTGTAGTGGGGGGAGCTTCATGAGTGGTGAAGCAGGTCTGCAGGTGTCTTTCTCCCTCTCTGTTTCCCCTCCCCTCTCAATTTCTCTCTGTCCTATCTAATGAAAGAAAGAGAGAAAGAAGGAAAGAAAAAAAGAAAGGGAAATGGGGGGGGGACTGGGATATGAGGCTATGATAGGGTCGCATAGCCTGCTCTGGCTGAGCTCAGGGGCCTCCCCTAAGGATGGACAGAGTAGCACAAAGGAGAGGGAGTAGGGCGAGGAGAAAAAGAGGGGGAGAGAGAAAGGCCTGGGGTGTGGTCTGCTTTCTGAAAGCGCCTTCTGTCTCAGGGTCCTCCCTTCCTTCCCGGCCTGCTTCTATCTCCCACATTGGTTTTCTTGTTCGTTTTTTGTATCTCATTCCCTTTTTTATTATTAGTGATTTAATAATGATCAACAAGACTGTGGGATGAAAGGAGTATTAGAAGAACAGAAAGGGAAACACAAAGCAGAATTTGACTGAGTTTAGAGTATTGCACCAAAGTTAAAAAAATAAAACTTTGGGGGGGAGTGGGGGAGGGTAGGTTTTCAGCTCCAGTGTGTGGTGGGGAGGGGGAGGGACCCAGACCTTTGGCGGCAGGAATGGTGTTAGTATATGCTCCTATTAACTTATAGTCTCATAAACCACTATTTCATCAATATGAGAGGGGAAAATAGATCGAATGTCTTGAGCTTTTCAATGCATAAACTACAGTTCTGAGTAAATACTCCTTCAGTGTAAGCATTTAAGGTTTCAAATGAGTAAACTGATTAAGTTTTAACACTGGGCTTAAATTGTTAATGCATTTCTAATAATGACTTTTAAAAAAATATTCAATGACCTATAATCTTAGATCAGGGAGACCAGAAGCTACTGGTCTTGTCAGTATATGAGATAGAGTTATTTGTAAATAGCATTAGATGGCATAAATCATGGTGAGGTCTTATATGGTACAGAAAATCCTATCCATGTGATTTTCAAAGTAAACCATGTTCCCAAATAACTTGGTTATAATAATGATTATCTTTTGTCTTCTTAAATTCTAAGCTAGCAAGGAACCTTCCTCATTCTCTATAAAACCTGTATTTCTCTCAGTCCTGGAACCACACTGGGATTTTGACAGTGGCCCTGGCTCCAGGGAGCATCCTGAAACCCACCCCCACCATGGTATCCCTAAGGTCTTGGGAAATTTGATGCTACCTCTGGGTGACCCAGCAGCACTCCTCTAGGGTGTGGTCCTCGCCTGGGGGAGCTGCTTTGATCTCCTGGGCATCTCACCAGCTCAGACATAGGCCACCCAGGCTCGTAGGGAAAAACCATTTCATCCACCGGTTTCAGGGTGGCCCAGTTTTCCTGGTATCATGACCTTAGTCCACCACATTCCCAGTCTCTTGGGTGGCAGGTTTCCTGCAGCCTGCTGTATGGAAGCCCCCTCACGTGGACGGGGGAACACAGGACTGTTGAGAATGAGAGGAGGGGCTGGGCAGTGGCATGCCGAGGAAAACACACACATCACCAAGCTCAAAGGCGCAAGTTCAAGCCCTTGGTCTCTATCTGCAAAGGGAAACTGTAAGAGCAGTGGAGCTGCTGCAGGTCTCTCTCCTTTCTCTCTCACTTTCCTTCTCAAATTTTTTCTGTCCCTATCAAAAAGAAAAGGGGGAGAGGGAAACCATTGAGAGCAATGAATTTGTTGTGCAGGCACAGAGCCCCAGCAGTAACCCTGGTGGCAATAAAGAATAAACAAACAAACAAACAAACAAACAAATAAGACTAGATGAGGGAGAGGCGGGCAGTAGCACAGCAGCGGGTTAAGCACAGATGGCGCAAAGCTCAAGGACCGGCATAAGGATCCCGGTTCGAGCCCCCGGCTCCCCACCTGCAGGGGAGTCGCTTCACAGGCGGTGAAGCAGGTCTGCAGGTGTCTATCTTTCTCTCCCCCTCTCTGTCTTCCCCTCCTCTCTCCATTTCTCTCTGTCCTATCCAACAACGACAACATCAATAACAACAACAACAATATCCACAACAAGAAAACAGCAAAGGCAACAAAAAGGAATAAATAAATAAATAAAAGACTGGAAGAGGGATGGGAGACATCACAGAGGCAGTCTACCAGACTTTCATGCCCAAGGCTAAAGAGGTCACAGGTTCAACCACCAGCACCACCATAAGCCAGAACTCTGGTTTCTTTCTTTCACTCTTTCTCATAAAAATAAATATAAAACAAAACAAAATTAAATCAAAAGGACTTGAAATAAAGAGCGTTAGGCAAGCCCAGGTCTCCCTTGGGCTTCGCCTCTGATGTGAAGACAGTCTATAATGACTGAGTAGGTGCTGAATAGAACATCACCACATTTCAAAATACATTTATCATTTCAGCATGCATTGGTGGTGATATGCCAGGACATTACCGGGGACTGAAGTTAAGTCTCTGCACTCACAAATTCCAGTGTAGAAAAGGTTTCTTTCTTTTTAAAATTTAATTCATGTATTTTTCTAATTTTTTTAAATTATCTTTATTTATTGGATAGAGACAGTCAGAAACCAAGAGGGTACAGGGAGCTAGAGAGGGAGAGAGGGAGACACCTGCAGCCCTGCTTTCCCCCTTCAGGCTTGAACCTAGGTCCTTATGCCTTGTTTTTTTTTTTTTTGCCTCCAGGGTTATTGCTGAGGTTCGCTGCCTGCACTATGAATCTATGGCTCCTGGAGGCCTTCCCCCCATTTTTGTTGCCTTTGTGGTTGTTATTGTTGTCATTGCTGCCATTTTTGCTGGATAGGACAGAGAGAAATGGAGAGAGAAGGGGAAGACAGAGAGGGGGAGAGAAAGATAGACACTTGCAGACTTGCTTTACCACCTGTGAAGTGACTCCCCTGCTGGTGGGGAGCCGGGGTATTGAACCGGGATCTTTAAGCTGGTCCTTGCGCTTTGCGCCATGTGCGCTTAATCCAGTGCACCACCACCTGGCCCCAGAAGATGTTTCTTGCCACTATCCCCATAGGCAGAAGAGGCCAGTAGATGCTGGCTGGGTCCTGGCAGGGACCACAGCAGCCAGTGTGGATACACTGCTCATAATGAGACCCAGCTGAGTCTCACTGGGAAAAGCACGGCCACAGGACTTGGCAGCTTCTGCCATGAGGAAGTGGAATCCACTTTCTCATGCTTTGATTTGGGGCTGACCCGATGAATTGCCTTGACCAGTAAGATGTGACAATTTCGAAGCTTCCATAACCTAGACAGGAGGGATCTGAGCCTCACAGTGGTCCTCTCCTTCACACTTTGACATGAAAAAAACTACACAAGCGTGTTGAATGACACTAACTGGAGTGCAAAGACACAGCCAACAGCTAGCTCCAATAGCCCCGTCTAGCAGTGAAGTTGCCACCTATCACCCTGCTCCAGCCAGCCCCTCAGACCATGGTAGGCTTGTGAAGGACCCTGGTGAGACCACCAGAATGGCCTTTCTGCAGTCACGAGTGAATAAAACAGGTGCTGTGTGAAGTGACTGTTGTGAGTTGGGAACTATTTGTTACCTAGTGAGAGAAAACGAAGAGACGGGCATTTGTGAAGTCTTAAGACAGTTCCCAGGAAGCTCTTAAGAACCAGTTTCTGGAGTTGGTGCCTAAGACTTAAATATCATATTTTATCAATCTATTTGGTAATTTTTTATTATTAGTGATTTAACAGGGCTTCACAAACTTAAGAAATTTCAAGGCTAAGTCGCACATGTAGGTATGAAACTATACTCTAGGGGGACCAGGCAGTGGCGCACCTGGTTACGGGCTCATGTTACAGTGCACGAGGACCTGGGTTCAAGCCCCTGGTCCCCACCTGCGGGGGGGGGGGGGGGGAAGCTTCACAAGTGGTGAAGCAGGGCTGCAGGTGTCTCTCTGTCTCTCTCCCACTCTATCTCCCCCTTCCCTCTCCATTTCTCTCTGCCTCTATTCAATAATAAATGAATAAATAAGAAACTATACTCTTGTGGTGCTGGGAGTTGAACCAGGAACCTTGGGCATGGAAGTCCAGTGCTCTGTTAGTTGAGCTATTTCCCCAGGTGCAAATATAACATCTTTTTTATATTTATTTATTTTCCCTTTTGTTGCCCTTGTTTTTATTGTTGCTGTTGTTATTGATGTCGTTGCTGTTGGATAGGACAGAGACGAATGGAGAGAGGAGGGAAGACAGAGATGGGAGAGAAAGACAGACACCTGCAGACCTGCTTCACAGACTGTGAAGTGACTCCCCTGCAAGTGGGGAGCCGGGGGCTCGGACCGGGATCCTTACACCAGTCCTTGCGTTTTGTACCATGTGAGCTTAACCCGCTGTACCACCGCCCGACTCCCCTAAGATCATTTTTTAAAATACTTTAAAAATATTTATTTATTTCCTTTTTGTTGCCCTTGTTTTTACTGTTGTTGTAGTTATTGTTGTTGTTACTGATGTCGTCATTGTTGGATAGGACAGAGTACTGGAGAGAGATGGGGAAGACAGACAGGGGGAGAGAAAGACAGACACCTGCAGACCTGCTTCACCGTCTGTGAAGCGACTCCCCTGCAGGTGGGGAGCCAGGGACTCGACCCGGGATCCTCAACACCGGTCCTTGTGCTTCGCGCCACATGTGCTTAACCCCCTGTGCTACCTGTCTGACTCCTGGATCATTTTTTAAAAAATAGCCAATGACTGAAAGAGACTCACAAAATTAAGGGTTTGGTGGTTTACTAAAATAAGTTTATTACTAGTACATTATTTCCCTCTTTCCAATTACTCCTGCTAATGGCCTTGTGTGAACAGGAAGAGAGCAATCAGCAACATCCTTGGACCCAGCGGTAGCTTTAAGGTGTACAGATGGCTCAGCCTGGGTACATATTGCTAAAAGGAAGACGGAGAGATGGGGAGGAGGCACGGTTTGAGTCACTGGAGTGACAAGAGACAAGTGTGCTGACTGTGGGTTATTAACAGACACCAGGACAGACATTTGCAACAAGAGGCTTCAATTAAGCGCAGAATAGTGACACACAGCCAAATCTACACCCCCTGCTCCAAAGACACCTGAAGGGTGTAAAGCGTTGGTTCTGAGTCCAGGTCACCTGGCTTAATTAGCTGCCTCGTCTTTGATGTCTGCTCCAGCTGCCTGTTCCAATTCTGCCCCTGGGCCCAGAGCAGCTCTGCTGTCTTTGAAAGGATGAGCAGTACAACAGTTAAGAAGCTGACCTAGAAGTCTCTCCCATCATTAAACAAACGGTAAAACTAACAGGGAAAGTCCTTCTAAACAAAATCCCAGCAAAGTGTGCACTACTTTTCATCCATGCTAAACATTTCAAATGGTCTTTTCAAGTTAAAACAAATTTTGAAGAATGGAAGAAGTTAGGAAGGCTGGGAGAGAAGGGGTTACAAAGGAAAACAAACTCCAAGGAAGCACTGAAGGGAGCCGCCTCAGGTTGGGCTCTCGCCATGCCCACTGTGAGTAATCCCAGGCTTCCTCTCGGCTGGGGAAAAAGCACAGCTGCAGAGCATAGAACTTGCAAGCGTGTGGTCCTGCGTTTGGTCTTTGGCACTGCGTATGTCAGTCATGCTCTGGTCTCTCTCATGCTCAGAGTCATACTCTGGTTCTCTCTCTATCTCTCTCTCAATAAAATATTTAAGAAAAATACAGAAGCCAGGGAGTCTAGCGCAGCAGGTTAAGCGCACGTGGTGCAAAGCGCAAGGACCAGAGTAAGGATCCCGGTTCCAGCCCCTGGCTCCCCACCTGCAGGGGAGTCGCTTCACGGGCGGTGAAGCAGGAGTTCTCTGTCCCCCGGTGTCAGCGCAGGGCCCCCCTGCCACTACTCCGGATTCTGAGGGCAGTAGCAATGGAGACTCACAGTTGCATTTGGTGGGTCTCCGGGGGAGTCCTCTCCTCCCTTCAGCCGCCCCCTTGTTGGTGAAACAGACTGGAGGTGGTGTCCTAAGTGGTAGGTTGCCGGACTGTTGCCAGCAGCTTGGTCTCTGCCTGGGCTCCTCTTTGTCCACAGGCCACACGTGTTTGCACTCACAGGTGATTTGGTGGGTTCCTGGAGTAGTTCTGGTCCGGTCCTGTTGCGGTCCGGGTGGTCGGTCTCCTTTGGTATTCCTAGTTTACCCAGGAGAGGAGAGAAACCCAGCTGCTACTGCTCTGTAGCCCCACCTCTGGAAGTCCTCTTTCTTCAGTTCTCTGCACAACTTGAATTTTCTTCAAATCTCTGTAGTGGAGGAAATCTTGGCATTTTGGACATGGGTGTTGTGCAGTAACACAAGTTCTGAAGTGGATCCTTATCAATAAGTAGTTCGGTAAGACAATGTTACCTAAGTATTTGCAATATTAAAAATAAAACTTTGCTCAAAAGAAAAAAAAAAGCAAGTGGTGAAACAGGTCTGCAGGTGTCTGTCTTTCTCTCCCCCCTCTGTCTTCTCCTCCTCTCTCCATTTCTCTCTGTCCTATCCAACAATGACGACATCAATAACAACAATAATAACTACAACAATAAAACAACAAGGGCAACAAAAGGGAATAAATAAAAAAAAAAGAAAAATACAGAAGCTGCTTAGTAACACAGAGAGCAGGCAACCATGATCCTAAAGGTCTAACCAGCTTCAGGAGACTCCTCTTGTCTGTGAGCAAATTGTTATCAGACTTCAACAATTCAGGGCAGAGTAGTTTACCTGGGCTAGTGGTAGGAGTGGTGTACGGACAGACACCTGCTGGAAACGGGGAATCTGAACAAAAAGCCATGACACCAAACGTGCAAGAAAACAGAGTGTGTTGGCACCAGCCCAGAATTAGCTCTTGCTACAAGTTCTGGGTGGGCCCCGAATCTCAGCAGTTTCTTTCTCTCTCTCTCTTTTTTTTTTTTACTTTTATCTTCTTTTTTATTATCTTCACTTATTTGATAGAAACAGCCAGAAATCAAAGAGGGAGAGAGACAGAGAGAGATACCTGCAACACTGCTTCGCCACTAGCAAAGCTTTCCCCCTGCAGGTGGGGACCAGGGGCTCAAATCTGGGTCCTTGAGCATTGCAGCATGTGTGGTTAACCAAGTGTGCCACCACCCAGCCCCAAGAGTTTCTTTTTTATAGTTTTAAAAAAAAAAGTTCCAGTTGGGTGAGGACCAGGGCAGAGGCAGTAAAAGGCTTCAAGCTCTCGAGGCCATACAAACACCAGAAGATGGAGGGTGATTAAGCTTGGAATATTTCGATGTCCTGAAATGCTAGTACAGATAATTGCAATTGTTTTACACACTACTTCTCTACCACAGGGAGAAAAAAACAACTGTACTCATGTATCAATACATGGCATGACTGGAGGTGCTTATGATTAGCAAAATAAATGTTGAAGAAATGAAGGGCCAGGGGCCTTTGAACCCTAGTTACACAGGGGACTACCTGAGACTATGGCTCTTTTGTTTTTGCTGTCTGTTTCTCCTAAGAGACGAAGGAGCATTTTATTTTATTTTTTTTAATATTTATTTATTCCCTTTTGTTGCCCTTGTTTTATTGTTATAGTTATTATTGTTGTTGTTGTTGATGTCATCATTGTTGGACAGGACAGAGAGAAATGGAGAGAGGAGTGGAAGACAAAGAGGGAGAGAGAAAGCTAGACACCTGCAGACCTGCTTCACCACTTGTGAAGTGACTCCCCTGCAGGTGGGGAGCTAGGGGCTCAAACTGGGATCGAGCTGGTCCTTGAGCTTTGCGCCACCTGCACTTAACCCGCTGCACTACTGCCCGACTCCCGGAAAGAGCATTTTAAGAGAGCACCAGGAAGGGATAATCATTATAGGAAAGACTTTAGAGGAAGCACTCACACCTGGCAAACAGAAGGTGATCGTGATAGACCAATGAAAAATTGACTTCAGGTGGGATTAAGACAGGTCATAAATTAGGGAAGAAAACTCAAGGAAGGGACACACTTTCCATGATCCCAACACAGCTATTTGTACTTCACTGGTAAGATCTGTTCCTGCACACAGTCTACCTCGCTTCTTGGAAATAAAGTTTGCAAGCCAGATCCTTGGAGTCATTCATGATTCCTCCAAAGTGATATCTGTGAATGGACCAGAAAACTCAGGCCATCCCCTATCTGGATATATATATATATATATATATATGGAATTAAAAAAGAAACTCTGGCTAGAAAACATGCCCCATGCCCAAGGATCCACGTTCAGCCCCCTGCCCCCAAACTTGGGGGGCCTCACCAGCAGTGACACAGTGCTGAGGCTTGTTCTCTCTCTCCTCCTCCCCTACTCTATCTATGCCTCTCAGCTTCTGTCCCATCAGAACAAACAAAGCAAATAAACAGAAAAATAATAACTCAAAAAAAGTAAATTTTTAAAAAAGAACTCAAAAGGAGTTGTGGATACATTAGGATGTTGTTTGTGCCCTTGAGGTTTTGGGTTCTTTGGAGATTAAATCAAGTGTTAGCAGTAGACAGTTCCTTTTTTAAAGCATATTTTTATTTAATATATATTTTTTTAATTTATTTTTTATTTAAGAAAGGATTAATTAACAAAACCATAGGGTAGGAGGGGTACAACTCCACACAATTCCCACCACCCAATCTCCATATCCCACCCCCTCCCCTGACAGCTTTCCCACTCTTTATCCCTCTGGGAGTATGGACCCAAGGTCATTGAGGGTTGCAGAAGGTAGAAGGTCTGGCTTCTGTAATTGCTTCCCCGCTGAACATGGACGTTGACTGGTCGGTCCATACTCCCAGCCTGCCTCTCTCTTTCCCTAGTAGGGTGTGTCTCTGGGGAAGCAGAGGTCCAGGACACATTGGTGGGGTCTTCAGTCCAGGGAAGCCTGGCCGGCATCCTGATGGCATCTGGAACCTGGTGGCTGAAAAGAGAGTTAACATACAAAGCCAAACAAATTGTTGAGCAATCATGGACCCAAAGCTTGGAATAGTGGAGAGGAAGTGTTAGGTGGGTACTCACTGCAAACTCTAGTGTACTTCTGCTTTCAGGTATATATTTTGCACTTGTTTATGGATATGTGTGAACATATGCTCTCTCTCACAGAATCTCACAGATTCCTGGTGTATATCTAGGTTTGGGGACTTTGTTAGAAAGTGATCGAACTGGGATGGAATTAGAGAATACTATGAAAGGAAAGGTCTCACCTGAGTAATGAAGCTGAAGGGTTGTCATTCCACACGTGAAGTCTCTGGACACAGTCTGAAGTGAAGCATGTTGAGGTGGCAATCATTGTGTTGATTAGGTTGCGATTGGCAGATGCGATATTATTTGATATGGATTGGGAGAGGCATGCGGGAAAGTGGGCCCTATCCTAAGGTTCCAGGACTGGGGGAAGTAGAGGCTCCATAGTGGAGATGTGAGGTTCCTGCTGTCTTAGGGTTCAAAAAGGCAATCGATAGTTAATGCTATCATCACATTATTTTGTAATTAGGTTAACTTTGAAAAGTCCTTTTGTTAGGGTTTGCTGTACAGTACCCAGTATCTTGTATATAGCTGTGCTATTGCTTGCTTCTGATCTACTTGGTCTAGGCTTTTGAGAGAGTCCGCATATCAAATACACAGCCTATATATTAAAAAGACTCAGTCTGTGTTTTAAAAACTTTGAGACATACACTTAATTTTCCCCTCTCATATTAATTAACTAGTGATTTATATGACTACACTTTACTAGGAGTGTACATAAACACCATTCCCACCACCAAAAGACTGTGTCCCATCCCTCCCACCCCCACCCCCCACCGGCCCAGGAAGCCGCATGTCTACCCCTCACCACAGGGTTTTTACTTTGGTGCTCTACTTTCAATTTGGTCAGATTCTGCTTTTAGTTTCCCTTTCAGATCTTCTTTCTCAGCTTCTGTTGATGAGTGGGCACAATTCATAATAGCTAAAACCTGGAAGGAACCCAGGTGCCCAACAACAGATGAGTGGCTGAGAAAGCTGTGGTATATATACACAATGGAATACTATGCAGCTATCAAGAACAATGAACCCACCTTCTCTGACCCATCTTGGACAGAGCTAGAAGGAATTATGTTAAGTGAGCTAAATCAGAAAGATAAATGTTTATATATATTTTAAAATTTTTATTATCTTTATTTACTTATTGGATAGAGACAGTCAGAAATCAAGAGGGATAGAGAGGGTGTGAGACAGGGAGACACCTACAGCACTGCTTCACCACTTGTGACGCTTTCCCCCTGCAGGTGGGGACTGGGGCTCGAACCTGAGTCCTTGTGCATTGTAACATGTGTGCTCAACCAGGTGCACCACCACCCGGCCCCTATTTATTTATTATTTTTTAAAGGAAGTCTTTTTTTATATTTTATTTTTATTTTATTTTTGAGAGAAATGCAGAGAGAGAGAGAGAACCGCCAGAGCACTGCTCAGCTCTGGCTTATGGTGGTGCAAGGGATTGAACCTGGGACTTTGGAGCCTCAGGCAAGAGAGTCTCTTTACATAACCATTATGCTATCTACCCTTGCCCTTTATTTTTTTTAATATAACATTTATTAATGAGAAAGATAGGAGGAGAGAAAGAATCAGACATCACTCTGGTACATGTGCAGCCAGGGATCAAACTCAGGACCTCCTGCTTGAGAATTCACTGCTTTATCCACTGTGCCACCTGCCGGACCACAGCACTAGACAGTTCTAACTTTTCCTGGAGCGGACAAGCAGACATCCTTGAGTTAATCTGCAGACCTGGAAGTGTGGCAGAAAGACTGAAGATTTGGATTCTAGCTCAAACTCTAGCACCAGTAGGGGATTAGTTTTTACAAGTTGAAAGAGTGCCACCTAGCGACCACTATGGTTACTTACAGCACGACAGAGAGAATGGTGTATTTATTCCTCGATGCCACATGGTAGCGCAATTCGGCTACTCTTGTCTGTAAGAGGACATTGCAGGGCCAAATCATGAACTAAAAGCAATAAAATAGCTCTGGCTATTGTGAACCCCCCTCCCCCGACAACTGTAGGGTTGTCATTAAGCAGGTCTTCTTGGGTTGTTTAAATAACAAAAAAAAATATTTTACTTCTCCAGGGTTATCACTGCGCTTGACGTCTCGTCACCCAATCTGGTCCCCTACGCCTACACTGAACTTCTCTGTTCCAGTCTCTTGGAAACAGAGTTGGCAGTCAGCTGAGGTCAAGAACAAACACCTCATCACAGACCCCTGCGAGCGTCCACCCGGCTTTGACCTAGCACGTTATGATCGGGCCCTCCTCAATCGCTATGGAACAGGCCATGGCCGGTGCGCTGCTATGTTCCATCGCTGGGGAGCCAGAGACGACCCGAACTGCCCCTGCGGCTCCAGACAGACTATGACCCACATAGTCAACGACTGCCACCTCTCCAGATTCAAAGGAGGTCTCGAAACTTGACATCAGGCTCAACCTGACGCTGTTGACTGGCTACGGAAGAAGGGCAAACGCTAGAAGAAGAAGTGCCTGCACTATGAATCCACTGCCCCTAGCAGCCTTTTTTTTTCTTTCATTTTATTGGATAGGACAGAGAGAAATTGAGAGAGGAGGGAGAGCTAGAGAGTGAGAGAGAAAGATAAACACTTGAGGGGCTAGGTGGTGGTGCACCTGGTTAAGCTCATATATCGCAGTGTGCAAAGACCCAGGTGATGGTTCTTCATTCTCATCACAAACGCATCAGGGAGTCATTTTTCAGCCATGTGGAAATAAAGAAAAGTAAAATGAAGGCAGTACAAATTGCCCATACTCTGTCAGATTTGGATGTGCACAATTCATCATCATAATGCATAAAGGTTTTCTCACTACTTTTTTCATTGTGATATGAGCATCATTAAAAAAGCTCGTGATGGGGCCGGGTGGTGGTGCACCTGGTTGAGCACACGTGTTACAGTGCGCAAGGACCTGAATTCCAGCTCCCGGTCCCCACCTGCAGGGGAAAGTTTCACAAGTGAAGCAGTGCTGTGGGTGTCTCTCTGTCTCCTCTATCTCCCTCCTTCCTCTCAATTTCTGGCTGTCTTTATCAAATAAATAAAGATTTTTAAAAATTTTGTGATATCTGCTACCAGGATGCAGATGCTATGAGGATTCCATCCTGACTTCCCTAGGCAGGTGACCTCACCAATGTGTCCTGGAACCTCACCTCTCCAAAGCCCTGCCCCACTAAGGAAAGATAGAAATAGGCTGGACCCAACCACCAACACCCATGTTCAGCAGAGAAGCAATTACAGAAGCTAGAACTCCCACCTTCGGCACCCCATAAAGAATTTTGGTCCATCCTCCCAGAGGGATAAAGAATAGGAAGCTTCCGGGGCCGGGTGGTGGCACACCTGGTTGAGTGCACATGTTATAGTGCGCAGGGACCCAGGTTGGAGTCCCTGGTCCCCACCTGTAGGGGAAAAGCTTTGCAAGTGGTGAAGCAGGGCTGCAGGTGTCTCTGTCTCTCTCCCTCTCAAACTCCCCCTTCTTTCTCGGTTTCTGGCTGTCTCGAATAAATAAATAAAGATAATTTTAAAAATAGGGACGTTTCCAATGGAGGGCATGGGACACGGAACTCTGGGGGTGGGAATTGTGTGGAATTATACCCTTATTGTCTTACAATCTTGTAAATCTGGTTTATGGTGGGGCTGGGGATTGAACCTGTGACTAATGAGTCCCAGGCATGAAAGTCATTTGCATCACCTATATGCTATCTCCCCAGCCCTCTCCTTTTCTTTATTTAGTTGAAGAAACCATGAGTGGGGGGAGAGATGGAGAAAAGAGGACATAGTAGCATGGCTTCACCTCTCAGAAGCTTCCCCCCTTGCAGATGAGGAGTAGGGAGTTGACACCGTCTTTGCACATGGTAAGTGTGCACCAATGCCTGGCGTTTATTTATTTTATATATAGAGAGATCAAGAGGGAAGAGGGAGACAGAGAGGGAGGAACGCCTGTAGTATGTGAATGTGAAGCGTTCTCTCTGCAGGTAAGGACTGGGGGCTTGAACCTGAGTCCTTGTGCAGTGGAACACATGCACTTTAAGAGGGGCACTACTGGATGTTCCCACTCCCCCAATGTGTGAATTGTAGGGTTTGTCCTGCTGTTGCATTTATTTACAAGTGAAGAATTGAGGTGAACCAGGTACCTTGCCCAAAGTCACCCGGTTTTTAAAGCACTGCATGCCAAGTTGCATCATGGGTGGATATTTCCTTGTCACGTGAGATGGGCTTCGCCAGGGTGGCAGGCTCATTGGCAGTTACACCTTTTCAGTGTGGTAGAGAATTTTTTTTTTTTTTTTAAAGCAGAGCACTTCTCAGCTCTGGCATATTGTGGTGCAGGGGGTTGAACCTGGGAGCTTGGAGCCTCAGGCATGAGCGTCTTTTTGCATCACCATTGTTTCTCCCCCACCTGAGAAAATATTTCTTTTCCCGTGACATTCTAAAATGCCTGCTCAGGAATGAAATTAGGGTGGAGTCTTGGTAAATTTACCTGGCTTTCAAAAGTCTTTCATAATCTGCCTTTTTTTTTTTTTCTTTGTTAATTTTATCTCTCATCGCTCCCTTTTTGCATCCTCTCCTCTTCTCAGGCTGGTATTTCCAGTATTGCTGTTCGCCGCATTAATCTTCATGTCGGGGCTTTCTGTTCTCCACCAGTCAAGCTGTATGTGCCCTCCATCACCTCACTTTGTTCTTGTGTCCTTATGCATTCCTCAAGTACTCGGAAGTCTCCCTACAAGCTGAAGTTTTATTTACCTTCACAGAAGAGGGAAAAAATAATGTCACTTAATGATCTCTCCAGAAATAACATTAAAAACTATTTTATTAATGATAGAGATGAAAGGAGACAGAGAAAGAAAGAGGGGGGGAGGAGAGTGGAAGGAAGGGAGGGAAGGAGGGAGGGAGGGAGGGAGAGAAAGGAGGTATTCGAGTATCATTCTGGTACTTGCACTGTCTGGGATAGAACTCAGGACCTCCCTGGGGCCCCGTCTCCCCAGAGCCCCGCCCCACTAGGGAAAGAGAGAGACAGGCTGGGAGTATGGATCCACCTGTCAACGCCCATGTTCAGCGGGGAAGCAATTACAGAAGCTAGACCTTCCACCTTCTGCATCCCACAATGACCCTGGGTCCATGCTCCCAGAGGGATAGAGAATAGGAAAGCTATCAGGGGAGGGGATGGGATACGGAGTTCTGGTGGTGGGAGTTGTATCCCTCTTATCCTAGGGTCTTGTCAATATTTCCATAAAACAAATAAATATATGAAGAAATTTACTCCACAGCAACAGAACAAAACAAAACAAACAAAAAATTCAGGACCTCCTGTTTGAGAGTCCAAAACTTTAACTACTGCACTACCTCCCAGGTCACCAAAAATAACCTTTTAATTGGAAAAATTGATCTAGATTTCAGGGCAAACAAAATTACAAAGAAAATCTGGTCTGTGAGTTCCTTCTCTTCCTTCTTGAAGCCCCAAATACCTGTTCCATTTCTTAGGTCAGGAGACAAGTCGTACCTCTGCCCCACTCCCTCTTTTTTAAAAAAATTTCTTTATTGGGAATTAATGTTTTAATTCAACAGTAAAAACAATAGTTTGTACATGCATAGCATTCCCCAGTTTCCCATATAACAATACAACCCCCACCAGGTCCTCTGTCATCCTTCTTGAACCTGTATTCTCTCCACCCACCCACCCCACCCCCTCTTTTAATCATTTTCAATTATTTTATTTTAAAAGAGTGTTTAGTTGAAGTGATGCTGCATTATAAGAGCACATACATTTCACATGTGTGTACCACTGATGACCAACATGGGGTCATGCTAGGTTACGTCCACAACTGAAAGGCCAGTGCGATTCCTCCCGACAGACTCCCATCTCGGTTCTCTGTACGTGTGTATCAATTTGTCCCTCATCCCACCTCGATCTAGCTGAATGTAATGTGGTTATTCCACCAGACTGAGGGGAAAACACAGATATAGATGAAAATTTCTGCTGTGTCTCTACATGTTCTACTTCTTTAAGATTGTAACATGTGATCCCTTGGAAGTCCTGCTCCAAAATCTTCAATGATAACATTTTACTGGTTCAACAACAAAAAGGATCTGAAATGGCCCAGACCGTGAGGTGTGTTTGGCTCTGGGTCCCGTCCCTGATCCTGCACATAACAGCAGTGCACAGATGATGATTCTTTCTCCTCCTTCTCTTTCCTCCTCCCCTTCTTTCTCTTCTCCTTTTTCATCTTCTTCTCCTCATTAAAATGTTAACTCTCTTTTCAGTCACCAGCTTCCAGATGTCATCAGGATGCCGGCCAGGCTTCCCTGGACTGAAGACCCCACCAATATGTCCTGGAGCTCAGCTTCCCCAGAGACCCACCCTACTAGGGAAAGAGAGAGGCAGACTGGGAGTATGGACCGACCAGTCAATGCCCATGTTCAGCGGGGAAGCAATTACAGAAGCCAGACCTTCCACCTTCTGCATCCCACAATGACCCTGGGTCCATGCTCCCAGAGGGATAGAGAGTGGGAAAGCTGTCAGGGGAGGGGGTGGGATATGGAGATTGGGTGGTGGGAATTGTGTGGAGTTGTACCCCTCCTATCCTATGGTTTTGTTAATTTATCCTTTCTTAAATAAAAAAAAAATCAGTTTCCCACAACAACCCTGGATCCATACTCCCAGAGAGAGAGAGAGAATGGGAAGGCTATCAGGGAAGGGGATGGGATATGGAGATCAGGTTATGGGAATTGTGCGGAATTGTACCCCTCTTATTCTATGGTTTGGTTAATGTCTCCTTCCTTAAATAAACAAAAAAATTTTTAAAAATCTATTTCTTTTTTTTAAAAATCTTTATTTATTGGATAAGGACAGCCAGAAATCAAGAGGGAAGGGAGTGATAGAGAGGGAGAGAGACAGAGAGACACCTGCAGCCCTGCTTCACCACTCACAAAGCTTCCCCCCTGCAGGTGGAGACTGGGGGCTCGAACCCAGGCCCTTGTACATTGTAATACATGCACTCAACCAGATGCCCTACCACCCGGCCCCATATTTCTTCTTTAAAGACTTATTTATTGGGGCCAGGTGCTGGCACACCTGGTTGAGCCCACACATGACAGTGCTCGAGGTCCAGAGTTTAAGCCTCTGGTCCACACCTGAAGGGGAAAAGCTTCATGAGTTTTGAAGCATTGTTGTAGGTGTCTGTCTGTCTCTCTCCCTCTCTGTCTTCCCCTTTTCTCTCAATTTCTGTCTCCATCCAATAATAAATAAATTAAATTTAAAAAATAAAGACTTATTTATTAATAACTTGGGCTGGGGGCAAGAACCAGAGCATTACCCTGGCGTATGTGATGCTGGGGATCAACCTTGGGGCCTCGTGGTGCTTGTGAGTCAATCAACTGATGAACACAAAAATAAAAGAATCTTGGGGGCAGGGCGGTAGTGCACATGGCGCAAAGCGCAAGTACTGGTGTAAGGATCCCTGTTTGAGCGCCCGGCTCCCCACTTGCAAGGGAGTTGCTTCACAAGAGGTGAAGCAGGTCTGCAGGTGTCTGTCTTTCTCTCCCCTCTCTGTCTTCCCCTCCTCTCTCGATTTCTTTCTGTCCTAACAACAGCAATGCGCCACCCCGTCACGAACGTCAGGGAGCCTGACATGGTCATCTCCTCTAGACCTGCATTCAGACTTCAAGGAAGCTGGGCAGGAGGACGGGAATGGGACGACACATTTTCTCCCCGTTATTGTTACAAATAATTATACTGTCACAATTGATTAATAATGCTTTGGCAGTGCCTGGTAGGAATGGAGAGTCAGAAGCACCCCCTCTTCCTTACACAGGGGCATATTTGAAAGTTACATTATGAAAGTGGGGAAGGTGGGTCAGCATAGACGGACAAAAGAAGTCATGTTATGACCTGCCCCTCAAAGAAAGAATACAGAGATTGAGGCCTCCCAGGTACAAGTTGACGTATTGAAACAAAGAAAGATTAATAGTTAAACTGTACCAGACCTAGATGAGCAGTGGTCCATGACTAGGCAAAGATCCGTGTGCCCCCCATAGAAGATTAATGATAGAAATAGCCCTCAGCAAAAGTCAAAAACAATTCTGGCTATGACCTCCCCTGAGAACAGGGTGATACTAAGTATTGTACCCATTCTTTACAGTAAAAGGGGAGTAACATATAGCCTGCCAAAGCCACAAGACTATGATGCTTATTGCTACTTCCTTATGAGCTGGTTGTTTAGGCAACCTGAATGTAACCTGAAAAAAGTATAAAAGCTACTGCAGTTTCACTATTAAAATGAGTCCAGATTCACCCTCCAATAGAGTGTGGTGTCTATCTGTTCTCCCTCACGCCGACTCCTGACCCACCGGGGAGGTCGCCTTCGAGACCCCTGACCCTCCTGCTGCTCATCCACTGTGGTGGTCCGCGGCACAACAAGGACAACAAAAATGGGGAAAATGGCCTCTGGGAGTAGTGGATTGGTAGTGCAGGCACCGAACCCCAGCAACAATCCTGGAGGCAAAATAAATAAATAAATAAATAAATAAATAAATAGAATCTTTAAAAACTTAAGGAAACTGTTAAGTAATACCCCAACTTCTTAGCCCGGTATTCATGCCAGCTATCTAATCCCAAATATGTCCCTGGATCCTGGGCACCAGCTAGGAGCTGGGAGAACATTGAACCAGACAGACAGGTACCTTTCCTTGTGTGAGCAAACTGGACATTAAATAATTATAAACACTCAATTCATTATGAGTGTGAATCAGGTAATTATCAGATCTCTCAGAGCTGTGGCTCAACCTTTCTATTCTGAGTTCTTTCTCAGCCTTTTATTCCACCTCATTTCAACCAGGTGTCCATACAACAAACACCTCCTCTCCCAGCTCTGCGCTCACGGGCTCACTGCTCCCTACTCCCACACCCCAACTTTGGCGCCTCTTCCTGGACGCCGGGATGGACAGCTTTAGCCTAAAGGAGCTTCCCTTCTCTTCTGAATTCCTGGCACCTGCCCATCCAACAAGTAATTACGGGATGACTTCTTGGAGTGACTCTTTAGGAGGGTCTGAACACGTGCTAGGGCACTAAAGATCTAGGTCATGTGAGCAGTGTTGGCTTTTCTTAACAGAGAAGGATCGAGGGTTGTTTCCCACTACATCTTGTTCTCCCCTCCTCCCCCCACAAAACTCTATGATGAAACTTCAGAATTTCTTTGGAGGACAGAGACTATCAAAATTGGCCCATCACTTAGAATCGTGCCACTTCAGAGAGAGAGAGAGAGAGAGAGAGAGAGAGAGAGAGAGGCTACTTCTTCTAGTGTTTGCCCTTCTTCCGTAGCCAGTCCACAGCGTCAGGTTGAGCCTGATGTCAAGTTTCGAGACCTCCTTTGAATCTGGAGAGGTGGCAGTCGTTGACTATGTGGGTCATAGTCTGTCTGGAGCCGCAGGGGCAGTTCGGGTCGTCTCTGGCTCCCCAGCGATGGAACATAGCGGCGCACCGGCCATGGCCTGTTCGATAGCGATGGAGGAGGGCCCGATCATAACTAGGTCATGCTAGGTCAAAGCCGGGTTGATGCTCGCAGGGGTCTGTGATGAGGTGTTTGTTCTTGATCTCAGCTGACTGCCAACTCTGTTTCCAAGAGTCTGGAACAGAGAAGTTCAGTGTAGGCGTAGGGGACCAGATTGGGTGACGAGACGTCAAGCGTTGGACAGGGTGGGCGAAGATCTCCGCGTATATTGGCAGGTCCGGTCGAGCGTAGACGTGGGAAATGAACTTAGATGATGCCGCATCCCGACGAGTATCTGGCGGGGCGATGTGGCTGAGAACTGGCAGCCATGGGACCGGGGTGGAACGGAGGGTTCCAGAGGCTACTGATGTGTGTCACTATCACTTCCTAACATTTTATTTTCTATAAGTCTCTCCCTGTATGTACCCTGTAAATTTTCTGCCTTCAAATTAAGATTTTTTTTAATCAAAAATAATCTTATAATAATTTTAAATGAATTCTTTTTTCCCTTTCTCTCTCTCTCTTTTTTCCTCCTCTTCCTCCTTCATTCTCTCCTTCTTCCAATAGGGCTGTCAACGGGATCCCTGACTACACAATCCACCCCTCCCACTGGTCCTTTTCTTTTCTTTCTATTTTCTTTTGATATGGATAGAGAGAAATAGAGGGGGAAGGGGCATGAGAGAGGGAGAGAGGCACCCCTGAAACACTGCTCCACAGCTTGAACCTGGGCTCCTGTCCTACCAAGTGTACCACTGCCCAGTCCTTCTTACAGGTTTTTGGTATTGCCATTAGTATTATTACTGTGGTTGGTGTCCGGATGACAAATCCACCATTCCTGGAGGCCAATCCTATACCCCCCACCTTTGAAAATTCTTTATTTGATAAGACAGGTAGAAATTGAGAGCGGAGGGGAAGATAGAGAGGGAGACACCTACAGCATTTGTTTCACTGCTTATGAAGTTGCCCTACATGTTGAGACTGGGGGTTTGAACCTGGAACTTTGCACATGGTAGAGTGTGTGCTCTGGTGTGCCATCACCTGGACCCCTTACAGTTGTCTGTTTTAACACAGAATATCTCTTCCTCCACTGTTCTGATCTCTCTCTTAAAGAAGGGGAAGGAGGAAGAAGAGAAGGAGATGTATCTCCTTTTTTTTCTTAATTTTCTATCATCTTTATTTATTTATTGGATAGAAACAGCCAGAAATTGAGAGGAAGAGAGAGACAGAGAGACACCTGCAGCCCTGCTTCACCATTTGTGAAGCTTTCCCCCTGCAGGTGGGGACCAGGGGCTTGAACCTGAGCCCTTGTGCACTTATAACAAATGAGCTCAGTCTGGTGCATCACCACTTGTACCCCATTCTGATCTCTTTTGCTTGTAGTTTTGTCTTAAATCAACTTTAGAGAACAGACTGAAACACTTAGTCATAGATTTTCCAGTTCACTGACCCTATATTCGATAAGAATACGAACATTGATTTAGGGCATTTGCTCAGAAGTCCTCTTCCAAAACCTAGTCTGGAAACTTGTCAGAACATTAGCCTCATCTTTCACAGAAGTTTAGTGGCAGGAGTGGTGTGGAATTATACTCGTATTGTCCTATAGTTTTGTCAGTCACTATTAAATCAATAATAAAAACACAATAAACAAGAGAGAAAAAAGAAAAGGTCGGAATGCTTGGTAGAGATGGAGCTATCACAAGAAATATCAGCACTGACATGTTTTTGAAACATTGAAGAGTTTTCTCAATGGAAATGCACTTTACTAAGATCAGAATAAAGCACAGAAGGAAGGGTAGGGGCCACCTGTCTCATTCTTTCTGCATGTTTAAGAAATGGTAGCTAGCAAACACCTCTAGGCAAAAGGTCAGGTCTCACTCAGGAGCTTGTCAGTACATTCTGCTCTGGTTCTTAAGCTGATTTTTAGTTGTTTCCAAGATTCAAGGTGAATTCCATCCAACCTAGGTTGGTCTGTCTCTCCAGGGTGATCAAGCCCATTTTACTGAGTGCTTTCCCATCCTCAGTGGAAAGATCTTATTAGTGAGCAAGCACTGTGTTTTCTCTCTCTATCATATAACTTCTCACTCCTCTCTGTCCATTTTACTTTGTTCCTTGACATCAAGGAATGTTACACTAAGAGCTGTATAGACATCTGGGGTAAAGGTAAGGCTTAAGGACATGTTTCTTAGTTTTACAAGGAACAGATCACCAGGTTCCAGTGATTCAGTCCGGGACAGAACCGCTTCCAGTGGGAGTCCCAGACTGGAAGCAACACATCAGCTAGATGACTGCAGGACAGGTCCCCTTTCCCCTAAAATAAGCCCTAGCTTAAGATATATATATATATATATTTTTAGGCACGATTCTGCCATCTTAGGTTGTTTGCACCTGATTCGATTTCTGGCACCAACTCTTGTTTCATTGGCCTTCTGAGAGGCGAGCAATTCGAATTTTCAATTTGCTAACAGCAAAATCTCATCTTTCTGAATTCTAAAGACTTCTTTTCAAGAAGCCAGGAAAGGGCGAGTAGCGCTGGTCTTCATAAAGGTGAGACTGGAGGCTTTAGGAGTTCTTCTAAGGAGTATTCCAGTGGGTTAGAAACCTTAAAAAGGAGGCGAGAGGACACAGGAATGCAGGCTTGCTTATTCCGCTGGGAGGGGAAGCTGATCCACCTGGTTGGACTGGGGGCAAAAGCAGATCCAAGAGGGGATAATCCAGCCAGAGAGGGATCTAGAGGAGAAACCGCTTCCCCGTAGGCGGCGTGCATGCTTGCGAGGACGTGTGTGTAACTCAACTCGCTTCTCTGCTCTCAGAAGTTCAATTTAGGATCAAGAACACAGATGCTGCCATGTTGGTGGTGGGTGCAGTGTGGAACTCTAACTTGGTAATTTTGGAAACCACGATTAAATCAAAGAAAGAAAGGGAGGGAGGGAGGAAGGAAGGAAAGAAGGGAGGGAGAAAGAGAGAGAGGGAGAGAGGAAGAGAGGAAGAGAGGAAGGAAGGAAGGAAGGAAGGAAGCAAGCAAGGAAGGAAACAGGTGCTCTGCAACAGAGCTCCAAGCTACCTCTGCAGGCAAACAAAGAGAACAGCCAACCTCCAGCCTTCTTGGGACTGAATGAAGGCTTTGCTTTACCTTTCAAGACCCACCCTCCGCATGTCAGTTATCCAATGAGACCGCAGCCTCCTCCAGCCTGGAGGTGCAGAACTCTTCCAGAAAACAGACAGGTAACTCCCACCCAAAGGTTAGCGCCGCGGTGGACCAATGGGAAAAAGAAAAGGGTCGACTTGGGGTTTGAGAATGAGAGGCTGCAAAAGGGGGGCAAAGACCCGAGCCGCAGGGCCGGGGGTGGAAATGGGCGGGGCCTACGGGGCGGAGCTCCGGAGTCGTCCAATGGGAAGACGGGCGGTGCAGGGGGCGTGGCGCGCGGCAGGAGGCAGGCCTGGGGCTCTGACAGCGGCCAATGGGAGGGCGGGCGGGCGCAGGGGGCGGGGCGTGCGGCGGGAGACAGGTGGGCGGGGCTCCGACAGCTCCCAATGGGAAGGCGGCGAGCGCAGGGGGCGTGGCGCGCGGCGGGAGTCCCGCCCCCTCGGGTCCGCAGGGCTGGGGCGGAGCCAGGCCCGCGTCAGGTGGCCCCGGGCGAGCGGCGGCGCCGGGGGCGGGGCGCGGCGCGCTGAGGGGAGCGGCGGCCGGCGGGCGGCGGCGGACATCGGCCGCGGGCAGGTACGGGCGGCGGAGGTGCTGGGGTCGCCCCCGGGCAGCGCCACCGCCGGGCTCGGGCCCGCCGCGCCCCCATGCCGCGGTGAGCGGCCGCGCCCGGCGCCGCAGCGTCCGTCCGTCCGTCCGCCCTCCCGCCCGCCGGCCGGCCGGCACCCCCGGCCCCGCCAGCCCGGGCCCTACCTGCGGCCGCGCCGGGAAGCCGGGCCCCGCTCCGCGGGCCGCATGAACAATAGGCGGCGGCGGCTCGCGCGGGCGGCGGCGGCCCCGCACCCTATGGGTCGGCCGCTCCATGGAGCCCCCCAGCGCGCTGCTCGGCTGCCCGGCGGGGGCCGCGGCCGACGACGACGAGGACGACGAGGAGGAGGCGGCGCCCGCCGAGCCGCCCTTCTGGACGGCCGTGTTCGAGTACGAGGCGGCGGGCGACGACGAGCTGACCCTGCGGCCGGGCGACGTGGTGGAGGTGCTGTCCAAGGACTCGCAGGTGTCGGGCGACGAGGGCTGGTGGACCGGGCAGCTGCGCCGGCGGGTGGGCATCTTCCCCAGCAACTACGTGACCCCGCGCAGCGCCTTCTCCGGCCGCTGCCCGCCCGGCGGCGACGACCCCGGCTGCTACCCGCCCATCCAGCGTAAGGCGACGGGCTGGGGCTGGGGGACATGGGGGGGGTGGGGGACATGGGGGTGGGGGACATGGGGGTGGGGGACATGGGGGTGGGGGACATGGGGGGTGGGGGACATGGGGGGGTGGGGGACATGGGCGATGGGGGACATGGGGGGATGGGGGACATGGGGGGGGTGGGGGACATGGGGGGGATGGGGGACATGGGGGGGTGGGGGACATGGGCGATGGGGGACATGGGGGGATGGGGGACATGGGGGGGATGGGGGACATGGGGGGGTGGGGGACATGGGGGGATGGGGGACATGGGCGATGGGGGACATGGGGAGTTGGAAGACATGGGGGGATGGGGGATATGGGATGGGGACATGGGGGACATGGGATGGGGACATGGGGGGATGGGGGACTTGGGGGGTGGAGACCTGGGGGGGTGGGGGGCCTGGGGGGATGGGGGACATGGGCGATGGGGGACATGGGGGGATGGGGGACATGGGGGAATGGGGGACATGGGAGGATGGGGGACATGGGGGGATGGGGGACATGGGAGGATGGGGGACATGGGGGGATGGGGGACATGGGGGGATGGGGGACATGGGGGGATGGGGGACATGGGGGACATGGGGGGTGGAGACCTGGGGGGATGGGGGACATGGGGGGTTGGTAGACATGGGGGGATGGGAGACCTGGGAGGATGGGGGACCTGGGGGGATGGGGGACATGGGGGGGTGGGGGACATGGGGGGTGGAGACCTGGGGGGCTGGGAGACATGGGGGGATGGGGGACATGGGGGGATGGGAGACCTGGGAGGATGGGGGACCTGGGGGGATGGGGGACATGGGGGGGTGGGGGACATGGGGGGTGGAGACCTGGGGGGCTGGGAGACATGGGGGGATGGGGGACATGGGGGGATGGGAGACCTGGGAGGATGGGGGACCTGGGGGGATGGGGGACATGGGGGGGTGGGGGACATGGGGGGTGGAGACCTGGGGGGATGGGGGACATGGGGGGGTGGGGAACATGGGGGGTGGAGACCTGGGGGGCTGGGAGACATGGGGGGATGGAGACCTGGGGGGATGGAGACCTGGGGGGGATGGATACCTGGGGGGATGGAGATCTGAGGGGATGGAGACCTGAGGGGGTTGGGTCCTGGGGGGGCGTGGAGACCTGGGGGCTGAGGGAGATGAGGGCTTGGGAGGTATGGGGGTCTGGGAGCTGGTTGGGTCTGTGTTTTGGGGAAGGAGGCCTGGGGGGGCTGGGGTGATGGGGCCCTGGTGGGGCTGGGGGCTAGGGCATGTGGGATGGAGTCTTGGGGGGTATAGGGGACCTGCGGGGTTGATGGGGACCTAGGAGAGTGTGTGTGAGAGAGAGACAGAGAGAGCTGGAGACCTTGGCGGTGGGGTTTTGGGGGATGTGTGTGTGTGTGTGTGTGTGTGTGTGTGTGAGAGAGGAGAGAGACCTGGGGGGAGAGAGTCTGTGTGTGTGTGGTCTCCGAGGGAGGGAGCCCTCCTGGAGGGTTAGGTGGGCTGGGGAAGTGCCTGCTCTGGGGGTGTCTGAGTGCCTGGCCACTGGCCTTGCCCGCCTTGCCCGCCTTGCCCGCCTTGCCCGCCTTGCCCGCCTTGCCACTGGCCTTGCCCGCCTGCACCGGGCTTTCTAACCTTCATCTTCACCTCAGCTGCAGCTCCTGAAGCCCCATTGCACACTCTCCCCAGCGCCCCCACCCTTCCAAACCCCCAAACCCTGGGGGGTTGCAGGCTGGCTGGTGTCATCTGCCTTAACCTTAGTCACCAAATCAGAGCCCTTGCCCGACCTCTTCTGCCACCTGCCTCCGCCCCTTAAAGGCATTTGCTTTGGAGGAGATACGGGGTGTCTCCTGGGCTGGGCAGGTTCTCAAGTCCTGGAAGCTAAGGTGCCTTTGAAACGTGTTGGTTTCTTGGATCCTAATCTTGTATTTCGGGAGTTGTGTCTTTTGGAACCCACTGAATAGTGTACCAGGAAGGGTCTTGGTGGGTCTCTCCCCCCTTCCCTCTGGCCCTGGGTGGAGAGGTAATTAGGGAGAAGTATGTCATTCACCCATGAGCCATCAGGAGCACACGCACAGTTGCAAAATCCCAGTCCTTGACGCTCAGGCTGCTCAGACAATACACGTCCCTCCTTCTCACCTTAAAACTTTGCCTACATTTGGTATTTACCAAATCTCACTGGGATCATACCCAGGGTTTTTCTTCCACTGTCCTGATTTTCACCATTTTCCCAGGAGTCCTCTGTTTCCACACTCTTTAACGAAATACCCAGTTTTCTTCAAAGGAGTTGAGCTACTGCAGATATTTCCCTGTGCAGTTTACACTGCTCTGCACTTTAGGAGGTCCGTAGTTTCTTGCCTATTGGAGTGGTATTAGTAGTAAATACTTACGCCATATTTTTTATGGTTTTCATCTTTGACATTTAGTTTTAAAATTTCACTTATTCCAGTTACCTTTTGGACCCTATAACTTATTTTCACCTGCACAGTTATGACATTTTAATTTAAGATTTTTCAAAGTACTGCTACTTAATGTCAAAATCATTACATCTTTCTTGTTTTCCTACTCTCCTTTTTAAAAAATTGCTGCTTTGACTGTGAAATTCATGCTTGAATCTCTAGCTCTTTCTCTTGCCCTCTTGTTCTGTTTCAAACTGGTTGTTTCTACACTTTGATCATCATAATACCAGGAGCTGACAAAATCCTTGAAATCTTTTTGAGGGGCTATGTCTGGCACTGGTGTAGGGAGATGAAGGTTAGTGATTGTAGCATAATATGTGAATTAGTGTTAAAGATGAACTTGGTCACAAATTGGAAGAATGGCTGGATGTGTTGAAAAAAAAAAGCAATGTTGTTATAAACATGTCAGATTTCAAGATTCTTTATGGGTGAAGCTTTGTGATTTCCCCCCCACCCCCACACCTCATATCAGAGTAGAAGAGTTATGTGAAGTTGTTGAACACCTGTATTCCTGTGATGGCTTTACTAGCCGCCGTCAGTGAGTATGAAGTACTCTGAAGAATGCACCTGCAGAAAATCCGACTCCGGAACAGTCTGCTACGTTATAAACTCCTTCATGACTTGCTGTGACTTACTCTTTTTTCCCCCTTGCTTTAATTTTTTGTTTTTTAAGATTTATTATATCTGAGAAAGAGTTAGAGAGAGAATGCCAGAGTATCACCCCAGCACATGTGATGCCGGAGATTGAACAAGAAACCTCAGGCATGGAAGCCTGGTCTTCTACCAGTTGAGCCATCCATCTCCCCAGCCACTGTTGTCTTCATTTATACTGGAGAAATGCCCTACAAGACAGGTCCCCAAATATGTGCCGACACACCTCATTCACCATCAGAGCGCCGCCTCCCTCCACCACAGGGTGCCCCCAACTCCCTTGTAACCCTCTGGCCTCTGACCATTAGTGTCCTTCAGTCTGCTGATACAGGGCAAAGGTTTACTGATGCTTCAGCCAGCCTTTGCCTGCTTTGTTTCTTAGTCCCGCGCCCAGATCTCATTTTCACCTTCAGCTGAGTTACATCCCATGGTGTTCACGGAGCCCTCTTCTTACCCACATCTCTGCTGTTGGGCACTTGAGTCATTTCCAAATGTTGGCTCGTGCGGTGAGCGCAGGCGCACATGTATCTTCTCTTCTGGTAGGCGCCTTTGGATAGACACCTAGGAGAAGACTGGTTGGATGGCGAGGAAGCTCTGGTCTTGATATTTTGAGCAGCCTCTGTACTGTTTCCCATAGGGACTGGAGCAATTCACATTCTTCCGACAGTCTAGACAGTCTAGCAGAGCCCCCTTCTCCCTACCGCTTGGGCACTATTTGTTGTTTCTGTGCTTTGGATAGTGCGGGCTGTTCTCACAGGTGTGAGGTGGTATTTCATTGTTGTCTAATTTGCATTTCTCTGATAACAAGACGTGCCATCTGTTTATCTTCTCTAGTGAAGTGTCAGTTTACATCCTCACTTCATTTTTGGACGGTGGTGTCCGTAGTTTGATGGTGACTTTGTACTACATGTGATGTATAAATACTGTTCTTCATTAGTAAGAGGGCTATTTCTTTTGGTGATTTTTTTTCTGTGCAGAACCTTTTCAGTTTGATGTCATCCTCTTGGTTTATTTTTACATTTGTTTTTCTTCCTGTTGGACTCAAGTCTGCAAATACATCTCTCAGTCTAATATTACGGAGTGTTCTGCTGATGTCTTTTACAGATTTTTATGACTTCCAGTTGGATATCCACCTCCTTAGCCCATTTTGTATATGTATATTGAGATAAGTGGTTCTGTTTCATTTTTCTGCACCAACAACCCAATTTTTCCAGCATCATTTATTGAAAAAAACAAACAAACAAACAAACACACTCCCTTATCCGTTTTGATGCTGTGGGCGGCTTTCTCATACATTTTATTGTAGCGAAAACTGCTTTAGATAGATTCTTATCATCTAGAGGTTTCATAATGAAAAGGTAGGGATAACTGTGCTGACTGAGAGAACTGACTTGAAGAACATGATATTGGATGGCCATGCTATGTTGTTGTATTTAATCTTAACAAGAGTTCTGAGCTAACTCAGTAAATTCAGTTCTAGTCAAAATTCATCAGAAGATCTAGTGAAAGACAGCCCCTGAAAGCTGGGCAGAGATAGCTTTCTAGGTAGGGTGCATACCTTGCTCTGCACTTGACTCACATGAGAGAGCCCAGGCACCACCTGGGGGTGTGGTAGCACCTGTGGTGTCACTCTGAAATAAAGGCGGGAGTCGGGCGGTAGCGCAGCAGGCTCAGCACATGTGGCGCAGAGTACAAGGACCAGTGTAAGGATCCCGGTTTGAGCCCCCGGCTCCCCACCTGCAGGGGAGTCGCTTCACAGGTGGTGAAGCAAGTCTGCAGGTGTCTGTCTTTCTCTCCCCCTCTCTGTCTTCCCCTCCTCTCTCCATTCCTCTCTGTCCTATCCAACAACGAACGACATCAATAATAACACTGATAACCACAACAAGGCTACAACAACAAGGGCAACAAAAGGGAATAAATAATAATAATAATAATAGAAAATAAAGGCAACCGATTCTCTTGTCTCTAAATATTCAGAATGAAATTGACCCACTGAAAATACTTCCTGTTGCCCATATGAAGTTTGGGTCATGTACTGGGACATCAGATCTTGAACAGGAGGTAGCAGGCTCTGAAGACAGCATAAGGCTTTTATGCAAAAAACTTTCATACCTGAGACTGCAAGGCCCCAGGTTCAGTCGCTAGCACCACCATAAACCAGAGCTGAGTAGTGCTCTGGTTAAAGAAAAAAAAAAAAAAAACAGAAAAGAAAAATGAATAGGAGATAGTAGTAATGGTGTTACTTGGTTTTCTTTTTTTTTTTTTTAATTTTTTATATTTATTTTCCCTTTTGTTGCCCTTGTTTTTTATTGTTGTAGTTATTTTTGTTGTTATTATTGATGTCATCATTGTTGGATAGGACAGAAAGAAATGGAGAGAGGAGGGGAAGACAGAGAGGAGGAGAGAAAGACACCTGCAGACCTGCTTCACCGCCTGGGAAGCGACTCCCCTGCAGGTGGGGAGCCAGGGGCTCGAACCGGGATCCTTGTCATTTGTTTTTCTCTCAGGGTTATTGAGGGGCCTCGGCACCATCATTCCTGGAAGCCATTTAAAGATTTAGTTAGTTATTAGCATAGGAGAGAAGCATAGTTTCAGTCTGGCACATAGGCTACCGGGCCAAACTCAGAACCTTACATTCTTCAGTCCAACACACTAACTGCTGTGCCATTTCCCTCCCAGCTTTAAATATTGCTTTTCAAGGTGAAAAATTCATTTCAAATGCCGTTCAAGACAGGGAAGGGAGAGAGTACTAAGTGTTGTAACAATGAAAAGGTTTCAGAGCAATAGTAAAAGTCCCATAACATTTGTATAAAGAGCAAATAGTGCTATTTAAAGTCTTCTAGCATTTATACAGTGCTTTCATCACCTGCAGTGTAGGGATTCGTCTTTAGCTCGCTTGAAGCTGATAGGTATAAATAACTCAGGAGCTCTCTCATCTCCCTCTGCTAGTGAAAGATGAAAAATATACAGTTCCAAACTTACCATCTTGGGAGATACATAGACATCTCCTGGGCATTAAAAAGTTTCTGGCAATGGAGAGTTGTGTTTTTTTTTTTTTTTTAATCTGTTTATTTACTGGATAGAGACCACCAGAAATCGAGAGGGAAGGGATGATAGAGAAGGAGAGAGACAGAGAGACACCTGCAGCCCTGCTTCACCACTTGCAAAGCTTTCCCCCTGCAGGTGGGGACCAGGGGCTCCAACCCAGGTCCTTGAGCACTGTAACTTGTGCGCTCAACCAGGTGCGGCACCACCTGGCTCCAAGTTGTGTCTGTTTTTAAGCAGGTAAACATGAAGGTTATTACTTATTTACACTCTTTTTGTTGTACCTACTATAAATACAAAGATGTATTTGCATTTGCACTTAAGATTTTTAAATGAGTGATCTATGTACTGTTCACTTGTCCAAAATTCCCCAGAATATGCCAATAATATGTTTGGTTTCCAAGGACACCATAGAGAGGTAATTATATTGTGATTTAAATGAAATGAATAAGGTTTTCTTTCTTTTTTTAATTTTTTTTTTTTTATTTTTTGTGGAAGACAGAGAGGTGGAAAGAGAGAAACCAGAGCACTGCTCAGCTCTGACACATGGCAAGTTCTTCATTTTATTTTATTTTAGCTTCCAGACTGACTACATTGCTTCTGGCAGCCATCTTTTTCCATTGTTGTTGTTGTTGTTGGCTAGGACAGAGAGAAATGGAGAGAGGAGGCGAAGACAGAGAGGGAGAGAAAGACAGACACCTGCAGACCTTTGTGATGTGACCCCCCACCCCCCACAGGTGGGGAGCCGGGGCCTCGAACTGGTATCCTTGTACGATCCTTGCGCTTTGTGCTTAACCTGCTGCGCTACCATCCCAGCTGCCAACACGTGGCATGTTCTGTGCTCAATTGTGGAGCTATCTCCCCAGCGCAGGAATCACGTTTTGTTCTTGTTATTCCTGGAAATATCCTCCTACAGAAGCTGAAAAGTGTGAGAGTCTAACCTGACCTGATTCTTACTTAAAACCAGGTCTTGATAGAATCAGGGAAGGGCAGAAGAGCCCCAGAACCTCTCAGCTGCAGCTGAAGGCCTCATTTCTTACCCAAGGGGAATTCTTAGCAAGAAAGGAAAGAGCGAGCACCTTAGCCCCCACTGTTCTGCACTTTTCTTGAAGGCTGATGATGATATTTCCTTCTGTAAACAGCAAGAACTTGCAAATTTATATTTCATTACGGGAAAGGCTGCTGGCACTTGAGCTTCCTCACAGAGGTTTTTGTCACATGTGAAATGCCATCTGAGGAGCTGTTCTTTCAGCACTCATCCTTGAGTTGCATCTTCTGAATCCTTATGCACCTAAGTAAATTTTCACACCTATTGTGTGTTTACAGCCACTCGTAAGACCCAGGGAAGTGAGAGAATACAGCAGTTCGTGCCATTAAGGAGAATTCATAAATTCAGTTGAAGAAATAAGATGTGCAAAAAAAAAAAAAGAAAGAAGATGTGCACATAGAAATAGGTACATACTTTTGCCCAGTGTTACAACTGGTAGGGGGGAAAAAGAGTCTTTCTAGTGAGGAGACTTCTGATATAACTTAGATGCTCGTCCAAGAAAGATTCTAATATCTCCTTAACATAGGCATATTTTTCTCATTCAGGAAAGAATTGGTAATCACTCACTTTAGAGCCCAGAAACACTCAAGCTATTTTAAGCAGAAAGTGATTTAGCACAGGAAATTAGGATCTTTCAAGGGGCTGGAAGGGCAGGGAGAAGGGACTCTCAGCTGGAACAGTATCTAGAACATTGCAGACCTGACCCACCAGGTGAGTAGCTGCTTCTCTGACTGGGAGGACAAAGAGTCAGGGGTTGCCATGGAAACTGTTGACTTCTAGAACACCCTCTTGTAACTAGAGGCAACCACTTGGTCATGCGCATTCCTCCCTACATCCCTGGAGCTTAACCTTGGGTTTTGACACACCATTGCCGAAAACCCTATTACAGCTGTAATTGTAGAAAAGGCAGCAAGAATATGGTCTCCATTTAAAAATCTACCTTCCAAATCGTGTGCTTTTTCTTGTGCCTTATCTGCATCTAGCGCTCTGGTTGATAGGGCATCTGGGAGATGTAGGCATTTTAAAGTGAATGCTGATTGCCAGGCTGCAGGGTCTGAGGAAGAGTGTTGGGTGAGGTGACAAGCTTGCACAGGCCAGATGGACTGATTTTTGTATAGTCCAGCTGCCTTTTTATTTTCTATTTAGAGGGAGAGGGAGAGGAGAGAGGAAGAGGGAGAATGAGAGAGAGACGAGAATCACAGCACTGAAGCACCCTTCAGCGTGCAGGAGGCTGGACTTGAACTTGGTTTGCACACATGACTGTCCAAATGAGCTCCTTGGCTGGTCCGGTCCAGGCATCTTTTTCTAAAAATTTTCTTTTTGGAGACTTCCAGTCACACTACAAAACTACAAACTAATATTAACACCCCCTCCCCCCCCCCCCATAAAAGCACTACAGTTAGGTACAAGCCTTGTTTTGACTCCCGCCCGTATCTGAGTGGAGCTGACTGAGTGAGGATAGGCAGAGGCAGCTGTGGGCAGTTCCACTTTAGGTCCTGGCAAAAGTTGAGAAGTTACATCTTTGTTTTCTTCATGTTTAGAAAAAAAAAATGTGATTGCTCTCTGTATTTGTTTCAGGAGGTCCAGTTGATTCTTTTTCTTTTTTTTTTTCTTCCATATCTGAGTTTGGTTTATTTCCTCCGACCCTCCCCCCCACCATTGAATCACCTCTCTCTGTTGGTCACTTACTGGCTGAAGGTTTGTCGTGATGAGTGTGGTGGTGAGTAAGGCAAGCAGAATCCGCCCTTTGTCAGCTTGACAAGCACTGAGCAAGTAAATTACAACCTTAATGTGTCTTACTAAGTAGAGACTGCCATGGAAGTGTTTGATGGAGGCCTGACCTCATTTAGTCAGGGGTTAGGAAAAGTTGCTGTAGGACACTGATGTTTAAAATGAGACCCAAGGAGTGAGTCTGAGTCATCTAGGTCAAGACAAAGAAACTGAACAGATGTGAGAATCTGGGTTTTAATGAGCGATATATAGCCGTACCACACTATCCATGGAAAACTTTCCCAGCAGAGTTAACTGTATAATCAAGAGCCTGGGGGGGGGGGGGATGGGCGGTGGTGGCTCCCTTGGTAAGACAGATATGCTACTGTGTATGAGGACCCAGGTTCGAGACCCCATCCTCACCTGCAGCGGGAGGCTTCAGAGTGGTGGAGCAATGCTGCAGGTGTCTTTCTTTTCCTCTCTGTCTCTTGTTCACACACAATGGCTGTTGTTAACAATGGAGTCATGCAGGTATGAGCCCCAGTGATAACTCTGGTGAACAAATAATAATAATAATGGAAACTAGAAATGTGGGTTTTGTTTGTTTACGAATTTTAAGTTCAAATGAAGGGAAACTTGTGAAAGTGAATGAGTGCTTGGCTGTTACACTGGGAGCATGGGTGATGGCAGCTGTGGCCCAGATGCCTGCCGGAGTAACATGTCTTGTGCATGTATCTTGGCTACAAGGATATAATTCCTGCCTCCCTCCCTCCCTTCCTTCTTTCTTTCCTTCCTTCTTTACTTCTTTTATTCCTTCCTTCCTTTCCCTCCAGGGTCATCACAGGGCTCAGTGCTGGCACTATGAATCCACCGCTTCTGGCAGCCATTTTTCACCTTCATTTTATTAGGTAGGACAGAGAGACATTGAGAAAAGAGGCGACAGAGAGGGAGAGAGAAAGACAGACACCTGCAGACCTACTTCACCGCGTGTGAAGCGTTCCCTCTGCAGGTGGGGAGCCGGGGCTAGAACCCAGATCCTTGCACAGGTCCTTGTATTTCATACTGTGTGCACCTAACTGGGTGCGCCACCACCCGGCCCTCTACAAGGAGAGAATTCCAAAACCAAACTTCCAGTCTTCTGCCTTTGGCCATCCCACCTGCCTTCGCTGTTGCTGAGGTGCAGACCTCACACTCATGTGCTCGGGCAGCTGTAGCAGCTTCCTTTGAGGGTCCTTTGGCTGCAGACACTGCCCTCCAGCTTTCACTACACAGAGCTGCCAGAACTGGCCTGACAACGTGCCTCTTCTGAAAGATACACAGCCCCTATTCCGTGTAAAATGCAGTTCAAACAGAATGGCTTTGAAAGCATTTACAGGGCTGGGCAGTGGATGTGTTATGATGCTCAAGAGCCCAGATTCAAACCCTAGTCCCCACATGCAGGGAGCAAGCTTCACCAGCTAGGAAGCAGTGTGGCAGCTATTTCTCTCTCTCTAGAATTCTAGATTTCTCTCTGTCTCTAGCCAATATATAAATAATAGAATGCTTACTAATAAGCAGGTGACGGGGCCGGGGAGAGAGTGCAGTGGTAGTGCATCTGACTTGCCTGTCTCAGCCCCAGAAGGCCCAGGATTGGCCTCCTACCACCACCACCACATACCAGCACTGAGCAGTGCTTTGGTGTCTACTGTTTCTCTCATGAAAACAGGGCATTTTAATTTTATTTTTATTTATTTTTACCAGACTTCGGATGGTGCCAGGGATTGAACCTGTGCTTCATTCGCGATTTAATAATGATCAACAAGACTGTAAGATAACTAACAGAGGTACAATTCCACACAGTTCCCACCACCAGAGTTCTGTGTCCCATCCCCTCCATTGGAAGCTTCCCTATTTGTTACTCCTCTTGGGGGGTATGGGGAGCAGCAGAAGGTGGGAGTTCTGGCTTCTGTAACTGCTTCTCCACTGGACATGGGTGTGGGCAGGTGGATCCATCCCCCACCCTGTTTGCGTCTTTCCCCAGTGGGGCAGTGAGCCTCATCTTCTGCCCCACTGCGTCTGTTCTCCTTTAACTCCCTGGAGTTCTTAGTACGCCATAGAAGTCTCCTGCCCCAGGCTCTTGCTCATGGTCTTCTCTCTGCCTGAGTTCTCCTTCTCTGCTCTGGTCTTCATCGCCTGATTGTTCTTCTACTCATTCCTGAGGGCCTGTTCTCTGAGAACGCTCTTCTCACCATTGTAGAACCTGTCTTGTGGTGGGAGTTACCGACTGCCCTAGTCCTCTGCTCAGGGCGCCTCAAAAGGCTCTTCACACTCTGGCTTGACTGCTGTGTCTGCCCTGGCTCTGGACCACATGTTTCCCATCAGGTAGCACAGGGTAGAGACTTAAGTCTCATCAAATAGCATCTCCCCAGCTTTCCATTTACAGAAAACAATTGAACTTGGTGTAAGATTCAGTGCTATTCCAAATGGAATTTGTTCCCCCATGGATATTTGTTGGGTATCTACTCATGAAGGACAAGTAACATGAAACAAGATAATCACTTTTCCTGCCCTTACAGAGTTTTACTATGTCATGGGGGAAGCAGAAACCCCAGTGAGTAGACAGCTTGCGGTGTTTGCCACTTAATCACCCAGTTTGTAGATGGGTGATTAAGTGGCATTTTCAAAATGTGTGCTGACTTACCGCTTTCTTTTTCCCTTCTCTTTCTCAGTGTTAGAGATTGACTTTGCTGAGCTAACACTGGAAGAGATCATTGGCATAGGGGGCTTTGGGAAGGTCTACCGCGCTTTCTGGATAGGAGACGAAGTCGCCGTGAAAGCAGCCCGCCACGACCCCGATGAGGACATCAGCCAGACCATAGAGAACGTTCGTCAGGAAGCCAAACTCTTTGCCATGCTGAAGCACCCCAACATCATTGCCCTCAGGGGGGTGTGCCTGAAGGAACCCAATTTCTGCTTGGTGATGGAGTTTGCTCGCGGAGGGCCTTTGAATAGAGTGTTATCTGGGAAAAGGGTTCCCCCAGACATCCTGGTCAGCTGGGCTGTGCAGATTGCCAGAGGGATGAACTACTTACACGATGAGGCCATTGTCCCCATCATCCATCGTGACCTGAAGTCCAGCAACAGTGAGTATGAGGTGCTGGGAGTGGAAGGGCTCCAGACACTCACACGCAGTCCATGGCTCGGCTGGGAGTGCATTTCTCGTGGGCTCTTAGCGGGCAGCGGAACTATGGAGAGCCAGTCCACCCTCAAGCTGAGGTGTGGGAGTGGGGTACATTCTAGGAACACTGGCTTAGGAAGAGAGAAATGAGAAACATGAGGGGGTGTAGATTAGTCCTGAGCTCATACTAACAGACGAGGCGACATGTTTCTTAAGTTAGTGATTTAGTAGTGGCTTGCAAAATCGTAAGTTTTCAGGGGGTATAGTTTCACACTCACACGTGTGTGTAAGTCGTTGAACCAAGATTCTATGCCCCCCCTCACACACCTCTGATAACCACCATAATTCTCACAAACTCTGAGACCGTTTGGCCTCCTATATTTTGGTAGGTGCATGTGCTCTGAATATCTATACTCCAGATAAGAGTGAAACCACCCTGGAGTTGTCTTTCATCTCTTTACTTATTTCACTTAGCATGATCACCTCCAGCCCCACCCACCTGGTCCAGAATAATACAATCTCTCTCTTTTTTTTAAAAAAAAAAAATTGCAGGGCAGTATTGTATGGCGTATACATCCCATGCCTTACCCAGTCATCTGCCAGTGGGCGTTTAGGTGGCTTTCACATTTTGCCTACCGTGAATGATGCAGCTATGCACCTAGGGGTGCATCCATGTTTTCATGTCCTTTGGATATGTGCCTACGAGAGAGATGGCTGGATCACAGGATATTTTCTCTTTTTTTTTAAAAATATTTTATTTTATTTATTTATTCCCTTTTGTTGCCCTTGTTGTCTTATTGTTGTAGTTATTATTGTTGTTGTCATCGTTGTTGGATAGGACAGAGAGAAACGGAGAGAGGAGGGGAAGACAGAGAGGGGGAGAGAAAGATAGACACCTGCAGACCTGCTTCACCACCTGTGAAGCAACTCCCCTGCAGGTGGGGAGCCGGGGTTCGAACTGGGATCCTTATGCCGGTCCTTGTGCTTTGCGCCACCTGCGCTTAACCCGCTGCGCTACAGCCCGACTCCCCCACAGGATATTTTCATTCTTATTTGCTCAAGGCCTCTCTGTACTGTTTTCCATAAAGGGCTACACAAGGCTGCTTTCCCACCAACAGTAGACTAGAGTTCCGTTTTCTCTACATCCTCATTAATGCTTCTTATGTCCTGTTGTGTTGATGTGAGTAATATTCAGAGCTGTGAGGTAGACTCTCAGTGGTCTTAATGTGCATTCTCTGCTAATGATACGGACCGTGGTGTGTGTGTGTGTGTGTGTGTGTGTGTGTGTGTGTGTATGTGTGTGTATCTGTGGGCATTCTGTATGTCTCCTTTAGTGGAAAAGTCTATTCAAATCTTTTGCCCACTGTTAGTTGGGTTGTTTTCTTCAATGTGTAATCTAATAACTCTGCAAAAACATGTAAATTATTACTTCCTTTTGAAGGAAGTGTATCTGTAATTGCAAAAGGGGTCTTACTCTTAGGTGTGGCTACAGGTAAGGCGAGTATTCACAACTGGTGTGAACTTCTACCTTAATGTCACAGTTTGAGGCACCCACCCAAGATGGCGCTGTATGAAAAGGAGGAAGGTGTTTACACTGTGAGGTAATTCAGGGAACAATTCGATGCAGAAAGCGTGACTTGGTTGCCAGTGTTACAGCCTCCTGGTAGCCTAGGGGTGGTTGGTATTAATTCATTAATTGCTTTAACTGCTTAGTGTTTAATGACAGGAAACTGAGAAGTAAATGTTCATTAAGTATCCAAAGTCCATAAACTAGACTGTAAAATAAGTGTTAAGATATAATTAAATGGTATGTTGGGGAAACCTCAGTCTCTTTCCTTGGCTGAATCAGCAGGGACTTGGAATGTATTGCTTTGTTCTGTTTTCTGTGAAGATTTGCGCCCCTTCCTGCTTCAAAGGAGTAATAGAGTGGAGAGAGTTTGCTAAATGGTATATGCCTATGGTTACTCTGACGACCTTATCCAGAGAGTAAGGTGTAAGGATTCCCAGGGTGTTGTGGCTTCCAGGAACTTGACTCTCCCTGCATCCTTCCTCCCTGAGCAGTCTTGCAGACTGTGTTCAGAGCAGTTGTGAATCTGTTTACTAAATGTCAGATGTACATCTAAGGACTGGGAGGACAGCTCGCCTGGATAGGGCACCTGCTTCATCCTGCACCTGGTCCAGGACAGAGCCTGGGCCCACTGCAGTGGACTTCATGACTGTGGTGTTTTCCTCTGACTCTGTCTCTATCTCTTTCTAAAAATGTCTGTTCAGAGTGGTAAAGTCCTATAAATACATTTAAAATTATTTAAGTAGTATTTTGTTGTTCCACAAAAACTAGAACATATAGATAAACAGAGAGAGCCCATGGTGTTTTCCTTTGAAAAGTGCAGATGTTAAAATTGGCATCTCTTTCCTGATAATTATTATTTTAAAAAAAATTTTATTTATAAAATGGAAACAATGACAAGACCACAGAATAAGAGGGATACAATTCCCACCAGCAGAACTCCATATCCCACCCCCTCCCCTGATAGCTTTCCTATTCTTTATCCCTCTGGGAGCATGGACCCAGGGTCATTGTGGGGTGCAGAAGGTGGAAGGTCTGGCTTCTGTAATTGCTTCCCTGCTGAACATGGGTGTTGGCAGGTGGATCCATACTCCCAGCCTGTCTCTCTCTTTCCCTAGTGGGGCAGAGCTTCGGGGAAGCTGGGCTCCAGGACACATTGGTGGGGTCGTCTGCCCAGGGAAGTCCAGTTGGCATCATGCTAGCATCTGGGACCTGGTGGCTGAAAGAGAATTAAGATATAAAGCCGAACAGATTGTTGGCTAATCATGAACCTAAAGGCTGGAATATTGCAAATGAAGATTTGGGGGTCTCTGTTTTGGAAAAAGCTGGTAGGTCTATTTTAGGTATATTCCAAAGGGCCTATGACTTTACTAACTTTTGCCTGAGCCTGACATCTAATAAGCAGTAGTGGACCCAGGTTATTGTTAATTGTTAAAAATATTTTATTTATTTGTTATTGGATAGAGACAGAAATTGAGAAGGGGAGGGGGCATATAGAGACAGAGAAACACCTGCAGCCCTGCTTCACCACTTATGAAGCTTTCCCCCTCCCTCTCTCCAGATTATTAATTATTATTATTTTATTTATTTATTTTTAGATAGAGGCAGATAGAGAGAGATTGGAAGAGACCACTGCACTGAAGCCTTGCCTCAGAAGAAATGGAGAGACAGAGTCCTGCATCTAGATGCTGTTCTGGCCTGGTCGGTTCCCACCAGCCTCCCTGAGGGACGCTGTAGGGAGCCTCATAAATTCACATAGCTGCAGGGGGCTGGGAAGCTAGAGCATTTTATTTTGGGTGGCAGAATTAGCAGCAAAAGGGTCTATTACCAAGCTCAAGGGAGCATGGTGTTGGTAGGAGACAGATTGTATCTTAGCAGAGTCTTAATGCAGAGCAGATGTCACCAGGAAGCGTAGTCTCAGTATGTAGTGTGTCGCCAAGAAAGTTAGCTGGTTCCTTAGGTAGATGAGTGGCTTACACCCTTCATTTAACTAATGGTCTCCACTGCTTTACCCCACCGCAGAGTTCATTTAAGCACCGCATCTTAAACACTTGTTGAGAAAACAAAGGAAACACAGCCACCCTGGTTGTGAAAACCTGGACTGATATTTCACAGGGTTGCGGAAAATCACCCGTGTGGTTAATGAGGTGTTAGTGCAAAGATCACCTGTGGCAAGGTAGCTGGAATTCAGCACTTCATGTAGTTGACTGCTTGGATCATGGCTTTGGGCAGAATAGTGGTTTAGCATTGACCTTTAATAGTCATTAATAGCAGTGGCGGCCAGGACTTGGTGCAGTCAGTGGTGTTAGGCATGAGGCCATGAGTCTGATCCCTGGCCACACATGCCAGAGAGATGCTCTAGTTCTCTCCTCTCTCTCTCTCTCTCTCATATTTGTAAATTGGTAAATGTTTCTTAAAGACTTCAATTTTGGGGCTGCACGGTAGCGGTTAAGCGCACATGGTGCAAATTGCAAAGACCGGCGTAAGGATCCCTGTTCAAGCCCCAAGTTCCACACCTGCGGGGGTAGAGGGTTGTTTTGCAAGTGGTGAAGCAGGTCTGCAGGTGTCTATCTTTCTCTCCCCTTCTCTGTCTTCCCCTCCTTCTATTTCTCTCTGCCCTTTCCAACAACAACAACAGCTATAACAACAACAACCACAACAAGGACAACAACAAAAAATGGGAAAAATAGCCACTCCAGGAGCAGTGGATTTGTAGTGCTGGCACCGAGTCCCAGCGATAACCCTGGAGGCAAAAAAAAAACAAAAAAAAAACAATTTTTATTTATTTTTATAGAGACAGGGAAATTGGGAGGGAAGAGAAAATAGAGCAGAGAGAAAGACACATATCTACAGCCCTGTTTCACCACTCGTGAAGCTTCCCCCCTGCAATGAACCAAGGTCCATGCACATAGTAACATGTATGCTCTCCTGGGGCTACTCCCACCCAACCCCTAAATAGATAGATCTTTCAAAAAATATTACTTTATTTATTATTACTATTATTTGGGGGGCCATTTTTGAAGTGCATTCAAAACCCCACCTTTTTTTTTTTTTGAATTATCTTTATTTATTGGATAGGAGCAGCTAGAAATCTAGAGAGAAAAGGATTAAAGAGAAGGAGACAAACACTTGCAGCCCTGCTTCACCACTCACAAAGATTTCCACCTGCAGGTGGGGCGTGGGGACTTGAACCTGGGCCCTTGTGCACTGTAACGTGTGCTCAGCCAAGTCCGCCACCACCCAGCCCTCCTACTTTGCTTCCCTGCACTGTCCCAGAAGCCAGCCCTGTTGACACATTCATTGGCCCCATGCCAGCTACCGCTGGGTGGTCTGTCTGATCCCCCTGCCTCTGCTCCTGCCGTCTCTCCCCTGTGAGTTCCCTGTCGTGCTGCGTCACAGTGCCTGCCCCTGTTCTGCTGAGTTGCTGTCGCTTCTCTCGTGCCCGGAGCCCCAAGCAGACACCCTCCTCTCCCTGCTGTGCCCCCAGGTGCCTCAAACACACCCACCGTTCTGCTTTCCTGGCTGCCTGTTGGGCCGCACTGGACCTATGCCAGGCAGAACTTTTCATTCTTCGTATTTTACGTAGGGAGAGGAAGAGAGACAGGGAGAGACACGATCGAGCACTGCTGCACCACCACTGGAGCCTGGCCCGGCCTGGAGCTGCCATGTGGCCATGGGGCTCGAAGCCCTTGGCCTCATGCAGGCTACACACTGTACCGAGTGAGATGTCTTCTGGGACCTCGGGTGCCGAGGTGAGACGGGGGAAGCCGGGCTCAGGTGGAGTGTGACCTGACCCCCGCCTATCCTGTGCTCTACCAAGACTCACCTCCCTGGTCACTGAGATTTTTCCCAGCAGAGACACACAAGTACACTCCGTACACTGAATTTCTTCTCTGTTTGCAGGTCGGTATGCTTAGACCCTCCCCAGAATATTGGATTCAGTGGGCACATCCCGTGATTTCTTTGGGCATCAGCTTCTTGGTCTGTCAAAGGAGAGGTTTGGTGAGAGCCTTTGAGGCCCCTCAGTGACTGACATTACGTGAACCGGAGTGTGAATATGTGTGTCTGGGCATCAGGTGACAACTGCACAGTCTCCCTGAAGCCGTGTCAAACCCCAGCATGCCTAGAGCTCCTGGTGGGAGCAGTTAATGGAGGACAGTTGACAGGAAGCTGCAGGTGCATCGTCCCCCTCTTTGCTGCTCAGGGCATGACAGATGGCCTTTTGGAGAGAGCTGGTCTGGTCACTTGAGTCGTGAGGGGGAGTCACAGTGAACCAAGGGCAGCCTTCACCCACCAAGTAGGACACAGTCAAATGCCCCTTGTGTCCTTAGAGCTGAGCAAGGGGCATCTTAGTGTCTCAGAACTTGGCTGCTGGCTTTGTACTCACTTCAGACTGCAATTCACTAGACACTGATCGCGAGGCATAGAAACCCGGCAGACGGGCCAGCAGGCCGCTACCTGGTGAGGCACCTGTGTGACTGCGCTCAAGGACCCTGCCAGCCACCGCACGGGAGCCCTCAGCTGTTGGAGCAGTGCTGCCGCGTCTTTCCTTCTCTCTCGCCTCTCTCTTCCTCTTTGTTTCTCTGTGTCTCTTACTTTATGGTGGGGAAAGACTGCTGGAAGTGGTGGAACTCCACAGGCACTGAGCCCCAGCGACAGCCCTACTGGCAAGGAAAAAAACCATAAAATACAGGCCAGGTGGTGGGGCACCTGACTGAGCACACGTCATAATGTGCAGGGACCAGGTTCAAACCCACCGATCCCCACCTGCAGGGGGAAAGTTTTGCGAGTGGTGAAGCAGGGCTGCAGGTGTCTCTCTCCCTCTCAATTTCTGGCTGTCTCTATCCAAAAAATAAAGATAACTTTAAAAATAAATAAAATGCAAAAGAATGAGGCTCAGCAGGGCTGCACAGGCCCTATTTGCCCGTCTTCCCTAGGACTTCTGCCTTCTGTAGGGAACGGGGATGTTTCATTCAAGAGGGAAGTATTTCTCCTTTAAGCTCGGTTTAGAAAGTTACTGTGGTCTAGTGGAAAGAACTTTAGATTCGAAGTCACAGAGACTTGGGTTTAAGTGACAGGAAGCACTTAATGCTAGTAGCTGCTTGGAATCTTTTTTAAGTGAAGCATTGACTAACAAAGCAAGTGTTTGAAGGGCACCTTATTCACAGTTAATCTACTATGTCCCTCATCCATGTTAGAGTAGATCGCTACTCAAGCCTCACTGTCCTTGAGTCCTTGACATTGGGCACGGGGTTCCTCTCGAAGCTTCAGGAGTCTCTGCAGTGATATTGGACAGTACAGAGAAGAGCGGTGTTGTCTTAGACTGGCAGGTAACTAGAATGACCACACACCAGAAGGAAGCACAGTCAGTAACAGAGACGGAGAGAGAGAGAGAGAGAGGAGTATGAGAAACTACTTTTAAAAAGAAAAAGATATATCTATATTTCAGATCACATACAGATTCCAATTTAATTCAATAAACATTAACTGAGCATTGATTATGTGACTATCAATATTCAGTCGCCTATACAAATGATTATAAAATGAATCAGTGCATTGAGCCTTCATGTTAACGTCACTGGGTAGGAAAGTCATACAGATGTGAAGCTGTGATATAACAGTGTGAGATGTCGGGTCTAAGAGCCACGCAGGCGTTTTCTTTCTGTATACACATGTACATGGGGGTTGCACAGGGAGGCTCAGCCGCATAAGGCCTGCATTGTGCCATGTGAGCTATTTCCTCGGCCAAACTAAAGAAGTCAAGCTCATTCTGTTCCTTGTTATTTTAGGCACATAGTGTGTAGCTGTGTCTCCCTTCTAAAAGCAGAAGAGGTGGTCTAGTGAAGCACTGGGCTCCCCAGCATGAGGCCTGAGTTGGATGCTCAGCGTCACATGTGCCAAAGCGATGCCGTGTGTGTGTGTCTGTCTGTGTGTGTGTCTGGTGTTCACTGGTAAGCAAAATATATCTTCTAAAATTTTTTTTACATTTATTCCTTTTGTTGCCCTTGTTGTTTTATTGTTGTTATTGATGTCGTTGTTGTTGGATAGGACAGAGAGAAATGGAGGGAGGAGGGGAAGACAGAGAGGGGGAGAGAAAGACAGACACCTGCAGACCTGCTTCACCACCTGTGAAGTGACTCCCCTGCAGGTGGGAAATCGGGGGCTCGAACCGGGATCCTCACGCCGGTCCTTGCGCTTTGTGCCACGTGCGCTTAACCCGCTGCGCTACCGCCTGACTCCCGTATCTTTTTTTTTTTTCTTTTTTTATTGACGTGAGGCTTATTGCTGGGACTTGGTTCCAGCACTATGAATCCACCGCACCCACCAACTCCTCTCCTCTCCTCTCCTTTCCTTTTTCTTTTTTCCTTCCCTCTCTTTCTTTTCCTTCCCTCTCTTTCTTTCTTTCTTTCTTTCTTTCTTTCTTTCTTTCTTTCTTTCTTTCTTTCTTTCTGTCTCCAGGGTTATCTCTGGGTCTCAGTGCAGCCAGTAAGAATCCACTGCTCCTTGTGGCCATTTTCCCCATCTTTTTTATTGGATAGGGCAAAGAGAAATTGAGAAGGCCGGGGAAGAGAGAGAAAGGGAGGGAGGGAGGGAGAGAAAGGGACACACTTGCAGATCTGCTTTGCCGCTTGTGAAGCATTCTCCTGCAGGTGGGGAGCCAGAAGTTCGAACCTCAATCCTTGCACTTAATACTATGTGCTTTTAGCCAGGTGTACTGCTGCCTGCCCCCCTTTTTTCTTTCTAATTTTTTTATTGGATAGAATAGAGAGAAATTGAAGGGAGTGGAAGACAGAGAGCGAGAAAGGAAGACACCTGCAGACCTGCTTCACCATTCGTGAAGTGGACCCCCTGAAGGTGGGGAGCGGGGGCTTGAACCTGGGTCTTTGCTCTTGGTAATATATGTGTTTAACTGGGTGCGCTACTGCATGGCCCCCATAAAAATAAACCTTAAAAAGCTTTTAAAGAATAAGACGAGAATTTCACACAGCCTCAGGCTGACTTCCCTGAAGTCAGCCAGGCTCACTTTACAACTTCTGCTGTAATGGGCAGAGTTATTTCAGCCGAAGCCACAGAAGAGGCTTGTCCCTGCCAGGCCCTTATGCCTGTGCCTGGGCCTCCTGCGGGAAGGGCCTGAGTCTCCCCCTGCCTCGGAGCCTGGCCTTTCTCTCAGTTCTTAGCCCCCTGAGACAAGCGGCCTGGTGTTGTCATGGCCTTTGCCCTGATCGGATGGGACAGCTGGCCACCCCGCTGACAGCCCACGTGCTCTAGGAGCAAGGCAGACTAGCTCCCCTCCCCTCTCATGCTGCACGGGTCTGCTGCTGAGGTCAGAGGGAACCCCACTCTCATCTCCACCTCCTGGCTTCCCCAGATCAAGGGAGCATTCTTGTTCCATGGTATTCAGAACTCTGGGATGTTCAAGGTGGACAGAAGAGATTTTGTCTTGAGGACTGCAGCTTTGTTTTGGACAAAAAAAATGGAGCATGGTGGGACCTCCCCTCCCGCATTTTACATGGTAACTTTATTTCCTATAGCTGTTCCAGATCTGGTTGCACTTAGTAGGTCCTGAGGAAAAAGTTGCAGCTGGGTTCATCACAGATTCAGGCACTATGCCTCTGCCTGTGCGCTGACGCCTCCTCCGCTCCCCCAAGACGGTCTCCAGACAGTGAGTGCCCCAGTCTTCTTTCGAATTCGCACTTAGGATGTGAGTCCTCTTTCCATCGGTGAAACATGAGAGTCCTGAGAACCCATCCACCTCATTCTGCAGAGCAGAAGTGAGCACGGAAAAGCCCGCTAGGGTTCTCAGCAGTGGGCACATAGTAGGCCTCCCTGTGGTGAGAGTTATTTAAGTGACCAACTTTAGCTCATCTATTTATAGTCTTGCACTTTTATTTTTCAATTTAATATCTTTATTATTAATTTATCTATTTATTGGGTAGAGAAACCGAGGGGGGAAGGAGAGCTAGAGACACCTGCAGCCCTACTTCACCACTTTTGCCGTTTGCCCCTGCAGGTGGGGACCAGGGGATTGAACTTGTGTCCTTGTGCACTGTAATGCGTGCACTTAACCAGGTGTGCCGCTGCCTGGCCCCACCTTGCACTTCTAAGTGTGTTATCTTATACTTTCGTTCCCAGTATTCTAGTTTTATTCTCCCTCATTAAGCTGTAGAGTTTTAAAATTCAAAATATGATGCACAAAGTAGAAGCAGGACAAAATGGAAATGTAGGAAAAACTCCTTCCTGCCCTGCCCCTAAATTTCTATCCTAGAAGCAAGTGAAGTCTGGCTCTTTCTCCCTTTCTTTCATTTTTTTTCTTCTTTTTTCTTCTTTTTTCCCCCTATTTCCTTTGATATATATATATATATATTTTTTCCTATGGGAGCCCAAGAGGGGTGGCAAGATAGCTCAGCCAGGAGGGCGTCTGCTTTGTCCTGCACAAGACCCTGGCCTAGCCTGGCTCCCGCGTCACTGAGGTAATTCTGGTGGTGTGGTATCGTCCCATTCTTCCCTCTCTTATTCTATCTGAAAATGTCAACCTGGAATGGTAAAGCCCTGGCAATACCCTAAAATAAAATAAAATAAAATAAAATAAAATAAAATAAAATAAAATAAAATAAAACAAAACGGAGGAGGAAGAGGAGGAGGAGGACCCTGAGAGAGGGATTCCTGACCACAGAGGTGGCTGTGTGTCTCCTGCTCCGAGCGCCCTGCTCCCATGTCCCCTTCCTTCTGGCCAGGCACCGTTGGGGCCTTGACGCGCAGTAGCTCAGGTATTTGGCAGAAGTTCCAGTGCGGCTGTGAAATCATCTCCTTCGGTCCCTAGAATCTTCTCTTGGTTTTCATGGTTTTCCCCCACCCCCCTCCTTCCTTTTAAATTGAGAAAGGGAGGGAGAAAGACCAAAGCACCTCTCTGCCATTTTTACATGGTCCAGGGACTGAAGCCAGAGCCTCATGCTGGCAGGACATGTCCTCTGCCTCTGTGCTGTCCCCTGGTCCCCCAGCCCCTTTGCCCCTTTTTGGATGGACTGAAACTCTTATTTATATGTCAGTTTCATAGACTTTTTAGCTGACTGTCGCCCTATATAACTCCCCTCCTTTCCCAGCTGGCCCTTGCCAGAGGGCAGGATTGGGGGGTGAGGCTTCTTACTGTACCAGCAGGGCTGCAGGGCCTTGCCAGTCACTGACTTTGGTTTGTTGATGTGTGTGTGTGTGTGTGTGTGTGTGTGTGTGTGTGTGTGTCTCTCACTGGGACCTCACACTGGCTATCTCTCCATTCAGATAGAGCCAGAGATGGAGAGACATCTCAGTTCTAGAGCCTCCCCCAGTGCCATGGCACTTTGCATTTAGTACAGAGGCTTGAATCTGGGCCACACTCTTGACAAGGCAGGCGCCCTACGCAGCGAGCTGTTTCTTGGCCAGTCACTGATCTTTTGATTCCAGGACCTTTCTCTGCAAACCCTTGTGAGTAGGAAAAGGTAGCATTGGAAAAAGGAAAATTATCGTAGATTTCGCCACTCAGATGTGACTGCTTCTTATTTTCTTTTCTTTTTTTTTATTATTTTATTTATTTATTTATTCCCTTTTGTTGCCCTTGTTGTTTTATTGTTGTAGTTATTATTGTTGTTGTCGTTGGATAGGACAGAGAGAAATGGAGAGAGGAGGGGAAGACAGAGAGGGGGAGAGAAAGACAGACACCTGCAGACCTGCTTCACCGCCTGTGAAGCGACTCCCCTGCAGGTGGGGAGCCGGGGTTCGAACCGGGATCCTTATGCCGGTCCTTGTGCTTTGCGCCACCTGCGCTTAACCCGCTGCGCTACAGCCCGACTCCCTTCTTATTTTCATGTGTGTTTTACTTATTCTTCTCTCTCTCTCTCTCTTTCCTTACTGATTTAATAATGATTGACAAAGAGGGGTACAATTCCACACAATTCCCACCGCCAGAGTTCTGTATCCCATCCCTTACATAGGAAGCTTTCTTAGTCTTTATCCCTCTGGGAGCATGGACCCAGGGTCATTGTGGGGTGCAGAAGGTGGAAGGTCTGGCTTCTGTCATTGTTTCTCTGCTGAACATGGGTGTTGGCAGGTGTATCCATACTCCCAGCCTGTCTCTCTCTTTCCCTTGTGGGGCAGGATTCTGGAGAGAGAGGGTTCCAGGACACATTGGTGAGGTTTTCTGCCCAGGGAAGTCAGGTTGGTTTCATGGTAGCATCTGCAACTTGGTGGCTGAAAAGCATTAAGATATAAAGCAGAACAGATGTGTTAGTAATTTGGAACCTAGAGGCAAGAATAGAGCAGATGAGATTTGGGGTCTCCTTTTTGGAAAAAGCTAGGAAGTCTATTTTAGGTATGTTCCAAGGGGTCCATGACTTTACTAAGTTTTGCCTGAGCCCAACAGCTAGCATACAGGTGGGCTAAAGGTGTTGTCTGGGGTGATGGTGTCAGAGTTAGAGAGAAACTTCCAAATATGGGGAAAGTATATAGTGTTGACTGTAAGCCCCGTCGATCGGATCTGGGGTCCATATTCAGGAGCCTGTGTAACCTCTGCATCCCTGTAGGTCTGAGCTCACATTCACAGCTGGAATATTCTAGGCTGTGCTCATTTCAGGACCCGTCTTCCTCGAGAGTATGTTGACCCAGCCTCCTTTCAGGGAGTGGGGCAGTTCCTACATTGTTGTTCCACATTGGGCAATGTCCTGTGGAGGCCCACAGGAGGGTCCGCAATGCCGTTCTTGATGCAGATGAGCAGTGATGGTGGCGAGAGGGGTCTGATAGAGGTCTAGGGTTTGTCTCTTCTTGTCTGGACCCCTCAGCCCTGCCACTGAGTCATAGAGTAGACGCCATCTGTATACCTTTGTGTATTTTCTTGTTTCCCCATTCTGTCAGCCTTCAGAATTCAGGAGGAGAGAGAAGAGCCATCTGTAACAAAGATGGTGCTGGTCTCCAGCTTCCCTTCATCCTTAACTTTATTTTGTGTTTTGCAATGAAACGGGAGCCCTGCGACTGGGTGCTGGCTCAGCTGGTAGAGCACACAGGTTACCACGAGTAGAGACCTGGGTTCAAGTCCCCCAGCCCCCAACTACAGGAACAGTGGAGCTGTGCTGCATGTGTCTCTCCTTGTATCTGTCTCCCCCTTTCTCTTCCTCTCTTTCTTTGTCTCTTGTTCCCTGTCTCTCACCCTATATTATATACTTTTAAAAAAGACCAACAACAACAGTGGAGTTGTTATTGTAGGCACCAGGCCCCAGCCCCCCCCCCCCAAAAAAAAAAAAAAACCTGGAGCTTAAAGAACCTATCTGCTCTGTCAAGTAAAAAGAAAAAGAAAGAAAAAAGAGGAAAAATATGGCCACTGGGAGGGGTGGATTCTTAGTGTAGTAGTGTAGACACCGAGCCCCAGAGATAACCCTGGTAGCAATTAAAAACAAAAACAACATAAAAAGCAAACCAGAAATGCAACCTGCTGTGCTTCCTGAGGGCACTCAAGCGGCAGGACTTGGGCACACAGGCTCTTGGTGGCAGCAGAAGGCGCACATGTCAAGAAAGACCTGCCTTCTGTTGATAGTCTCTGAATGCCGATGCACGGCCCCCTCTTCCTGACTATCCAGTTTGCAGCTGGTTGCCTCCCAGCATGACAGAGGCCTGGGGCTCTTCTCAGTCCTGGATGAAAACATGGGGGTAAATTCAGTGCAGGTGGCCAGTTGGCCAGTGCTTTGGCTAATAAAGTGACTGCACAGAAGCTCTGCCTCCCTCTGCCTTCCTGTTTCCTGCTGGTGACATCTGTGTTCGACTGAGCTTAGGGCCAGAGTCCCACATGTGTCACCTGGGCTTAATTTGTACAAGATGACAGTGGCGGCTGGTGTCCATACTGACTTTTTTTTTTTTTTTTTTTACGTCTTTAAAGTTACCGTATTTTAAGATGTTGGTGAGAGAGCAAGGTGTCCTGTGAACATTGGGAAGCTTGGCCAGGGTGAATAGCACCCATCTTTCTATTTTAATGACAAGAAGTTTAACCAGAAGGAAAAGGAAAAACAAACATACAAACACACACACAAACCTCTACTCAGTAGCATTAAAGAGGTGGTGGAAAGAGGAGATAACATCCAAAGAAGAGATGAAAGTTAAGTTCTCATGAAAGCCGGGACTGGTGGGAGGGGCCGCTGAAGACGCTGCTGAGTCGCCCTGTGTGGATTGGAGACCAGCCTCTGTTGGTCTGGACCTGCCTCCATTCTGTGCCATGTTCCCTTCTGTCCTCTGACTGTTCCTTGTGCTTCAGTACTCAACTCAGTGTACCCTGAACACTGCATTAAAATAAATAAATTGTTAAATTTTACTCGTTTTTTGATAGGACAGAAATTGAGGCGGGGGAGGTAGAGAGGGGAAGAGAGAGACATCTGCAGTACTGCTTCACCACTAGTGAGCTCCCCTGCAGGTGGGGGTTACCGGGGGTTTGAACCCAGGTCCTTGCACACTGTAGTGTGTGTGCTGTCAGGTGCACCACCACCTGACCCCAGCCTGACCACTTTAAACAGCATCGAACAGTGATGCAGCAAGGGTGGTCTTCCTCAGTACCTTTACCCTCTCCTGTTTTTAATGTAAAGAATGCTTCTTCCGGGGCTGAATGGCTAATAGCGTCTTTCCCTGGCCAACTACGGCTGTTGGTGACCAGTGGGGCCCTGAGATGCAGGGGTTTGGTGTTGCCACATTGTGTGTGTGTCTTTTCAGTATATGGTCCTGTGTTTGTTTGTTTTGTGCCACTGGGGTTATTGCTGGGTCTGTTGCCAGTGACTGTTATACCCTTCTGGCCTTCCTTCCTTTCCTCCTCCCTTCCTCTTTCCTTATTTGTTCTTTTTCTTTTTGATAGAGGGTGATTTAGAAAGGGAGAGAAAAACACAGGAAGAGATTCCTGCAGCACTGCTCCACTGCTCATGAACCCCCCCCCCCCCCCCGGGAGAATTGGGAGCTTACATGGTAACCTGTGCACTCTGCCAGGTGCACTACCACCCTGGCCCCTCTCTGCCCTTCTCACCACTCTCTGGAGACCTTTCTTCTGGAATGGGAACGAATCACCGGGTGGGGCACAGATTTTAGAAAAGGAAAAATAAATGGTGACTCTGTATGAGTATGACTTTGTATGAGGACAGACCCAGAGTCTTGGGAAGAGAGTAGTGAGACGGAGTGAACCAGGCAATGCGGCCCTAGAGGTGGATGGAAAGTTAGCAGTTCGTTGCTCATGGGTGTTTTCTAGCTATTACAGCCTAGTGTCAAGAGCGCCGAAGTGGAGACCAGATCCTGGACTGTGAACTTTCACTTTAGACTCCAGTGAGCAGCTGTATGGGGTCAACCTACTACGCTCAGCACCAAATACAAACCTGCCTGAGGATGAAGGTCCTGACATTCCTCTGCTTCATATTCCTTTTTGTTGTTGTTGTTATTTGTTTTTTATTCCTTTATGGGGGTAATGTTTTACAGTCGACAGTCAATACAATAGTTTGTACGTGCATGACATTTCTCAGTTGGAATTCCACATAACAGTTCAAACCCCACTAGGTCCTCCTCTGCCATCCTGTTCCAGGACCTGAAACCAGTCCCCACCCCAGAATCTTTTACTTTTTTTTTTTCTTAATTTCTTTTTTATATTTATTCCCTTTTATTGCCCTTTTCTTTTTTCTTTTATTGTTGTAGTTATTGATATTGTCATTGTTGGATAGGACAGAAAGAAATGGGGAGAGGAAGGGCAGACAGAGAAGGGGAGACAAAGATAGATACTGGGAGTTGGGCAGTAGGGCAGCGGGGTAAGCGCACGTGACACAAAGCACAGGGACCAGCGCAAGGATCCTGGTTCGAGCCCCCGGCTCCCCACCTGCAGGGGAGTCACTTCACAAGTGGTGAAGAAAGTCTGCAGGTGTCTTTCTCTCCCCCTCTCTGTCTTCCCCTCCTCTCTCCATTTCTCTCTGTCTTATCCAACAACAACATCAATAACTACAACAATAAAACAACAAGGGCAACAAAAGGAAATAAATAAATATTTAAAAAGAAAAAAGGGAGTCGGGCGGTAGTGCAGCAGGTTAAGCGCAGGTGGTGCAAAGCGCAAGGACCGGCACAAGGATTCCGGTTCAAGCCCCCGGCTCCCCACCTGCAGGTGGGGAAGCAGGTCTGCAGGTGTCTGTCTTTCTCTTCCCCTCCTCTCTTCATTTCTCTCTGTCCTATCTAACAACGACAACAACAACGAAAAAACAACAAGGGCAACAGAAGGGAAAATAAATAAATATATTTTTAAAAAGAAGAAGAAAGAAAGATACCTGGAGACCTGCTTCACTGCTTGTGAAGTGTAATGACAGGATCATTACACCCGTCCTTGTGCTTTGTGCCACCTGTGCTTAACCCGCTGCTCTGCTGCCTGACTCCCTTTTTCTTAATTTCTTTCTTTTCCTTTTCTTTTTTTTCCTCCAAGGTTATTGCTGGGGCGCAGTGCCTGCACTACGAATCCACTGCTCCTGGAGGCTATTTTTTCCCCATTTTGTTACCCTTGTTTATTATTGTTGTTGTTATTATTGTTGTTGTTGCCTTCACTGTTGTTGGCTAGAACAGAGAGAAATCAAGAGAGGACGGGAAGACAAGGGGAGAGAAAGACAGACACCTGCAGGCCTGCTTCACCGCCTGTGAAGCGACTCCCCTGCAGGGGGGGAACCGGGGGCTGGAACCACAATCCTTACACTGGTCCTTGTGCTTTGTGCCATGTGTGCTTAACCCACTGCGCTACCGCCCGGCCCCCCATGCATATATTTCTTATCCTCATACTTTAGGAGTTTTTATCTTCCCAGTTCTCCCACTGACCTCTGATAATTGCCACCTTGAGGGTGTGCTCTGGAGCTGACCAGTACGACTCCAGCTGAAACTCTGCGCTAACTGGCGGCACCCTCGTAGTGGAAGGTGCTGCTGGTCTTGCCCGCAGGCGCTTGCCCCGGCCCACGGTGTGACTGACGTGCTGTTTCCACCATGGTGTTTTGGTTTTTGTCTCTTTGCCACTAGGGTTATCACCAGAGTTTGGTGGCCTGGCGCTTTTCAAACACATCTGCCCTAAACTAGACTCATGGTAAGCTGTGACTACTGCACCTTGCAAAAATAACCCAGCTTGAGAGTCTTCCTCAATAAAATATCTGTGCCCCAGATATTTTCAGTCTTTCCTTCTGAGGCCTTCTCATTGAAATATTGAGGCTGGTTCCCACCCCTGGCAGTGTCTGGATCAGTGCACAGGCGGTTTGGTCTTAGTCAAAGACCCCCTGGGTTCTATCTAGTGGAGATGGCAGTGGGCCTAGAGGAGCAAGTAGATTTGACTTCTTGTTCTAATGGTCTCTCTTCCAACTCTCTTCTGTTTTCACATGGAGTCATCTCTCCTCCTTCCCACAAGGAAGTAGCCATCAGCTTGACAGTGTTTTGAGAAACCGCTCCTAGCGGCAGTGTCTGTGTTCACTGAAGACACGGGACTTTGTGAAGCTCCTGCTCAATTAATTTGTTATCTGAGCCTGGCACAAGACAAAAAAAAAAAAAAAAGGGAATATGCGTCGTTCTCTGTGGCATAGGAGAGACCAGCGCTGTAGAGGTGTCCAAGTTTGCAGAGACGTAGTTACGAAGTGTCTGAACCCTGAGTGGAGAAGGCAGCGCGGTATGCTAGAGGGTGCAGAGACGTAGAGATAAAAGGAGGACCTGCTGCCGGCTCTTGTCCTCCCTCCACGAAGCCTCCTCTGGGCCCCAGCTTTATCACCTACAGAACCGGGTAGCCACTCACCAAGTCGTGTTGTCAGGGGGACTGGCAGGGGATGGCGTAGGCATGCCAGAAGTGCCGGCTGATCCTGTTATCAGTGGACTCCGTTTTTTATAGTCATCAAAAATGCATGCCAGTTGCAAATTATCTTGAAAGTATAAATGAGTATAACAAAAGCTGTCGTCCCATATCCCAGTGCCCACCGTACGCCTGAGCTGGGCAGTGCACTCATCTCTTCCTACCTCTCTCTCATGAAAACAAATAAATTTTACAGACAGAAATCTGGTAGCGGTGTACCTGTACCTGTTACTTCAGTCAGGTGAGGTATGGGTAGCTGTCACTCAGAGTAGCAGAGGCTGAAATAAGACAACTGGTTCTGTTTTTACAAAAGCTCGCTGGGACACAGTTTATGGTTAATAGAACTCTTCTGTCTGTGAGCTCTAGACTCTTCCCCATCCATGCTTCTGCCAGTCTTGCAGGATCTTATTCTCATGGCCCAAGGTGGCAGGTGGACTTCTGGGCAGTACAGTGGATGCAGGAAAGGATTCAGGAAGGCCACAGACCCAGAGTTGATGCCTTTCTAGACCATGTTACAGAAGCCAGTCATATGATGCTTGCTAACCCCCTGGTTCTCCCTTGAAAAAAGGAGAATGACTGGGAACCATGGTGCATTTGCTGAGTGGCCAGGCACCCCTCTGAAAATCAGGAGTTGTATCATTGTCAACTCTGGGAGGAGAGAAGGTTGAAGGGCGACTCTCCTGTCAAGACCGCCTTGGTAGTGTTGTCAGGACTGTAATGCAGCTCTCTGTTTCTGCTGTGTCTGCTGGTCTCTTTCTCACCCCTGCTGCTGCCTCTCACCTCTGATGGGAGATGGTTCTCTCAGGCACCCCTCTGTAGTCAGGGACTTTGAGAGACTCCTCCTTGGCTGTGGAGGAGGGTAGGCAGAGCCAGCCAGTTGCGGGCTGGGCAAGGGGCCGTCACAAGGTGTTGGGGGAAGCACGTGTATTTGTGCGAAGTGTAGGTGTTCAAGTCTCTTTGGAAAGAATAGGCTGGGTCCTGTTGTGTTGATGGAATACACATTGCCTGAAAGGAATTTTCTCAGGGGTGTTCACCTTGGCATGGTCGTCTGGGCCTAGGGCCCGTCCTGCTCTGCCCCCCCCCCCCCCCCCCCCGTGGGCCAGCCTCTCTGAATCTCATTCTCCATCTTCTCTCCAGCTGGTCAGAGTCCAGTAGGATGAGATCAATACATATGTATCACTTAGCTCAGTGGGAAGTGGTGAAGCAGGGCTGCAGGTGTCTCTCTGGCTCCCCCTTCCCTCTTGATTTCTGGCTGTCCCTACCCAGTAAATAAAGATAATTAATTTAAAAAAATTCTTTAAAGTAAAAAAACAGACTGAGTGGTGGCGCACCTGGTTAAGCGCTCACATTACAGTGCGCAAGGACCGAGGTTCAAGCCCCTTCTCCCCACCTGCAGGGGGAAAGCTTCATGAGTGGTGAAGCAGGGCTGCAGGGTCTCTGTCTCTCTCCCTATCTCCCCCTCCCCTCTCAATTTCTCTGTCTCCATTCAATAATAAATAAATAAATACATATTTTTTTAAAAAATGAAGATAAAAAAGCAGAGCTGAGGGGGGTGCTCGCTGGCTGCGCCCTCCCTGCGCGTAGTCAGAACTCCCCCTTGTGGTCCCTGCTGAGTCAGCAAGGAGCCTGCTGTGAGAGCCGCTGGCTCATTGCACTCAGGGCGGCTGGGTGGGGCTGGCGCCTGGGAGAGCTGCTTCCTTCCTTGGCTGGAGACAGGAGCTGCAGGAAGCAGACTTGTGTGCTGACTCAGGCACAGCCCTAGGACCTGGCTGTGGAGTGAATGGAGCTCTTTCCTGGCTTGGAATCATCTCGCACAAATCCACTTTGCCCTTGGGCCTAGCTGCCTTCAGCTGAGATGGGTGTTGGGGCTTGGCCGGCTTCGGGAAAGATCGACACAGCTTACAGTGCCTTACAGACTCAGAGGTAGGGCGGTAGGGTCCTGGTGAAGTTCATTTGTTGTTTTTTTTTCTCTCTTGCTTCCTTATTGTAGTCTAGCTTGTTCTTGTTAAGGTGACACACATCTGGTGCTTGAAGTCTGTGCTTTGGCAGGAACCAGTAGTTCAAACTTGTGTATCTTCCTGGGAGAGATACAAGAGCCAAGTCAGAGCTGCAAATCCCCACAGCAAGTATTTGGGATATGATACTGGTACCTTTCTCCCTGCCCTAGCAAGCAAAATGGAAGTTAGGATCCTGAGCTGGGGCAGTGGGTTGAACACTTACACGCGCTGTATTGACCTTTGGCCTTCCTTGACAGTCAGCTTAAACTCCAGGAAGAACATGAGTGGTGGAGCAGTGCTGTGATGTCTTTGCCACTCCAGCTCTGGCTCTTGCTCCGTCTGGGTGGGGAGAGTGGTGGTCCACTGCAGTGGTGGGGTTGTGCTTGAGTGAAGCCTTGGCAGAGGTCCTAGCAGCAGAAAACAAAACAAAAACACAATACCACCAACAGCCCCAGAGGAACTCACAAGACTAGCAGAGGAGGAAACAGCAGTTACTAAGCTTGGAAGCTGAAAAACGGATCGATAAGTGATAACTGCCCTTCTTCTTCTTCGAGCGTTTGTCCTTCTTCCGTAGCCAGTCAACAGCGTCAGGTTGAAAGCTGTCAGGAGCTGCTTGTTGCTGGCTTTGAAAGTGACTGGGATCCATGTGGATTCAGTCGGCTAGGAAGGATCGTCAGTTTCCCCAATGAATGGGTACTCACGGGATGCACCACGAGAAGGTCGATCCAATGCATCCCATAACTGACCTAAATTGTGTGAGAAACTTTCTTAGCTAACTATGGGTGAAACAATTCCCTGATCAATTTTGGGGGGGGGTAGGAAAAAATCCTACACTGAGAACTGGCAGCCCCAGATCCCTCTGTAATAGGGATGGAGGAGGCTGCGATGGGGTGATAGAATAGAAGCGACTGGTAGAGCACTTAGACGGAACCCATGGGCGCCCGCCCCCTCCACTGCCTGCAGCCTCTGTTGCTTTTCCTTCTGGAAGCCATAACATAGTGTCTGCACTGGGGGCCTCTAAGCTCCCTGGAGGATGAGGCTAGTTTGTAGAAAGGAGGAGAGAGACGAGGGAAACTTAAACTGACCATCACTGACTGGCTGAACCCGAGATTGACTGTTCTGGGGGAGGGGGAGGGGAGGCCTTGTCCAGATTTGTTCTCATACCAGTAAGGTTCCTGCTCACCTCTGTGCCCTCGCTGACCAACGAGAGTGTTTCCATTGCCCAGTGGAGAAGCTGAGCTAGACTAAAGGGAGTGTAGAAATACAGAACACAGGGGACCCTGCAACCCAACCCTGTTCCTGACAGGTGACCAGTATCTGCACCTCCCAGGTGTCCCCACTCTGATCACCCAGCCAGTTTTTTCCCACGACTCTCTCTCTCTTGCTTACTGGCATCACCAGAAAGAGCTGTTGGTCAGATGTCTGGGCTTACTCCTTTCTAGGAATCTTCATCTGGCAAAACTGTTGTTTTTACTGTTGTTTTATATTATGGTTAGAAGTCTTTCCCCCTTAAATAAATAAATAAATAAATAAATAAAAAGATGCTGCGACCTGGAGCTATGCATGTGGCCTTATTTGAAAACAGGGTCTTGGTAGGTATGATAAAGTTGACCCGAGGTCTTACTAGATGACAACTACTGATATTCTTCAGAAAAGGAGGCTTTGGATGCGGGCACAGAGGGCTGAGAATGCCACATGAAGACACAGAGGCTGCTGTCTAAGATTGGAGCCACGCTGCCCTAGACCAAGGGACACACGTGGTGCTTAGAACGGCCACAAGCAAAAAGAGACAAGGAATCGGTTCTCCCAGGGGCCCAGTGGTGGCGTGCCTAGTCAAGTGCTCACATCAGTCAGTGCACAAGAGCGAGAAATGCTTCTTCCCTAGAGGCTTTCTTGGGAAGAGCCCTGCTGACACTTTGGTTTTGATGTTTCTTTAGCTTTCAGAATTGAGAGACAATGAATCTCTATTTTTCTCAACCACCACATTTGCATTAATTTGCTGTGGTAACCCTAGAAAACTAGTTCACACAGCTCTACTTGTGTTTGTCTCGCCCTCCTTCAAAGCTAAACTCAACTTTCAGGATGGGCGGTGGTGCACCAGTTGAGTGCACACATTTCTGTGCACAAGGACCCCGCCTGGGTTCGGGTCCAGGCCCCCAGTCTCCACCTGCAGGGAGGAAGCTTCACCTGTGGTGAGGCAGTGCTTCAGGTGTCTCTGCTTCTCTCCCTTTCTACCTCTCCCTCCTCTGTCAAGTCACAAGAAAAGGAAGACAGAGTGAGGAAGAAAAGAAAATGCTTGCCTGGGGTTCATAGTCTCGGCACTGAACCTCAGCGATAACTGGCGACGACAAAGCAACACCTAGAGCTGACGGCGTCCATCTGCACGCACGGATAGGGAGGGTGTGCGTGTGTAAAGGCCTCACGGAACTTGTTGGGATCACAAGGGTGTGATCTTCTCGTTAAATCATGTTTTATGTACCTGTCTATGTATTTATTTATATATAACTGACAGTAAGCTTTTAAAACAGGTTAAAGCCAAGCAAAATACACCCCTCAAGGCAGAGTTAGCGCAGTTGCTTCATCTTGGAGATGATACTGCCATATCTGAGCCGAGTGAAGGCCCAGGGATGGAGCCCTGGTGCCAAGGTGAGCATCCATCCAGCCGGTGCCCTGGAGATGATGGAGATGAGTGATGAATGAGCCTTCCTTTCTTTTAAAAAAATATTTATTTATTTATTCCCTTTTGTTGCCCTTGTTTTCTTGTTGTGGTGATTGATGTCTTCGTTGTTGGATAGGACAGAGAGAAATGGAGAGAGGAGGGGAAGACAGAGAGGGGGAGAGAAAGACAGACACCTGCAGATCTGCTTCACCGCCTGTGAAGCGACTTCCCTGCAGGTGGGGAGCCGGGGGCTCAAACCCGGATCCTTACGCAGGTCCTTGCGCTTTGCGCCACGTGCACTTAACCCGCTGCGCTACCGCCCGACTCCCATGAATGAGCCTTTCTTAATGAGCAGTCCTCAGTGAAAGCCACCTCTACCATCAGGACGTAATGGGAGGCTGTCATTAGTCATGCCAGGTTTTGAGAGTCTGCTGACCATCTAAATGATACTGGATCAGATTGACAGAGTCCTCAGTGGCCCCACTCCCCACCCCCACTCATTTCTCCCACTTAGATTGCAGCAGATGATGGACGGCCTGTGGCCCTTTCAGGTGATTGGGATCAAACACCTCTGGGTTGCGTTGCACAGCATGCTGGGAAGATGACTCAGCCGGTAGGGCTCAAGACTCACTGCATGAGGCCCTAGTCTGATCCCTGGCACAGCATTTGCCAGTGCAGTGGCTCTGGGGTCTCCCCCCCCCCCTCAAAGTCATTGAGTTTGTATATTCATGGAGGACCAACTTTTGCTTTGGTGTCACTGCCTTTATTCTCCCCTCACGCTTCTAACGCTGGTCTGGTGCGCTGTCTCCCTGGCCCTTGTTTTGTTTCTAACAGGAAAGTACCTTGGGCTCAGAACTCTGACCAGTAGTAGGACCTGTGGAAATGGATTCACACCTGTGTGTGTTCTTCTGTGTTTGTTTAGGCTGCTAGATACTAAGAGAGATTTTAATTTTACAATAACAATGGAAAAAGATTATTTTTAATGTACATTGAAGTAAATGGTATACAGGAGGTATCTTAATCTCAAAGTAATTCAGAATAATGATGCCCTCGAGTTACTGATACGGTGAGGGAGAAGGAAATCAGTAAGTGATGCACTTACTGATTATAATGAGTTACTGGCCTTTCCCCTCCATTTTCTCACCAGATTTTTTTCCACTGAGGCTTCATGCCTCCATGTGTCTACCACTCCTAGAAGACTCCCCTCCCCCCTTTTTTGGATAGGACAGAGAAATTGAGAGTGGAGAGGGAGAGAAAGTGACACCTGCAGACCTGCTTCCCTGCTTGTCCCCCTCTGCAGATGGTAAAGGTGATGCTTCATTTCAGGGGTAGAGAGAACCAAACGTGTGCGTGTGCGCGTGTGCATGCGCGTGTGTTTAGGGGTTTAACCCAGATGGTAAAGGTGATGCTTCATTTCAGGGGTAGAGAGAACCAAACGTGTGCGTGTGCGCGTGTGCATGCGCGTGTGTTTAGGGGTTTAACCCAGATGGTAAAGGTGATGCTTCATTTCAGGGGTAGAGAGAACAAAACGTGTGTGTGTGCGCGTGTGCATGCGCGTGTGTGCATAGGGGTGTAACCCAGCACACTGAGGGCTTTGCACTAATCTGTGTTTTCTCACAGCTTATCTAGATAAAACTGGCTTGGTGGTGTGGAGTCAATGTTTTTCTAATTGTTGTTCTGTCTTTTTTCATTTATTTATTTATTGAGACACTAATCGAGAGGGGAGGGGGAGATAGGGAGATAGACAGACACCTGCAGCCCTGCTTCACCACTTGTGAAACTTCCCCGTGCAGGTGGGGACCGAGGGCTTGAACACAGGTCCTTGTGTACTGTGATGTGTGCGGTTAACCAGGTGCACCACGGTCTGGCTGTCATTCAGTCTTTAGTAGATTCCTTTCCCCCACGCTCCCCACTGGAGCTTGAATGCCAGGGGTGGGGAGAGACGGTTCCTCCACTGAAACCCAGCGAGCAGACCTCGGGAGTCCGAGCTGCCCTCCAGTGGCCGCGCTCGTCCAGGACCCCCTGGAGCCATGCCACTTGGAGAACAGGCACTCGCTCACTAGCCGCCACTACACAGAGCCCCTTGGCTCAGCTTGCAGCACCTCCATGAGCATTTATGATCACAAGCCCACTTGAGGGAGCTTGGCTTCCATGAGGGAACCCCAACTGCTGAACTAACAAGATGAGGCAACTGACTCAGCTGCTGCCTCAGAGAACCTGGGGACGAGCCCTGGCGTCAGAGCTCAGGAGACCAGGCCCAGACAGCAGTGACTCAGTACGCTGGTTCCTCCTTCCTGGGCTGTGCAGAGAGTCCTGCCTGTGCACACAGATGCCTTCTCAATCCCCCAGCTTGTCAGTGGGCGGAGGTGAGTCCTTGGATTAAAGGGAAACCTCTGTACCTGAAAGACACTCTCCCTTAAGAGCTTCGTTCACTTGGAGAGGTTTGTGGAAGCTGTCCGGACACAGGCTTAGCTATCCGGTGGAGATTTGTATGTCTTATGTCTGAGAGTCTGAACACTCAGCACAGTAGTGGTCCAGAATCCCAGGTCACCACGCCTCAGAAGAGCCAGCTGTTTCCATAGAGTGTCAGGGACCTAAAGACTTGAGTCAGACCACCTGGGTTTTAGTCTGTGCTGACTGTTTGAGTAGGTACCTCGGACATTTTACTCTCGTGGTACTGTTTGTCAGTTTCCTTACCTGGAAAATGGAACTGAAAATAGTTCCCACATCACAAGTTTGCTGTGAGAGCTAAAGATTTCGGCTCTGGGAAATGCAGACTGGTGGAGAGTAAAGTCCACAACAAGTAAAATGGAGACACTGTGATCCACTCTTAGGCCTTTATCCAAAAGACATAACTACACTAATCTGAAGGGACATACGCACCCCATGTTCACAGCTACGTTATTCACAGTATCCAAAGGGAGGAAGCAGCCTGAATGCCCGTCAGCTGAGGACATGATGAAGAAATCACGGGACATAGACTTCGTGGAACACTGTTCTGCGGTCAAAAAAGATGACACTGTGTCCTTTGGGACTAAACGGATGGAACTGGAGGAGATTATTCTTAGCGAAGTTATAAGTAAAGAGGGGAAAGACAACTACTTTATGTCTCCACTCAGATGTGGGACCTAGAGAGCTGAGGTGGTGCAGACACTTGCAGCGAAACAGGCACCCTCTGAAGTAAACAAACTGTGTCTAGGACTGCGGGTGCTCTGGTGGCTGTCACGGTGGGGTAGAGACACAGAGCCGAGGCGGTGGGTGTGGTGTGAAACTACACCCCGTAATCTTATAATCTTGAAAATCACTGTTAATCACACATTTTTAAAAACGGTGTAAGTGAAAAATCACCCCACATGTGTATAGCTTTGAAATTATTTGACTTTGTTATCTAACACTTTTCCTTGTGCATATACATGACCAAGTATGTACACTAGTACCCGGGGAAACTTCCATTCCTACTGGCTAGAAAATAAGAGCATTGGTGGGGGAGACAGCAGAATGGTTATGCAGAGACTCTCATGCCTGAGGCTCCAAAGTCCCGGGTTCAATCTCTTGCACTGCCATAAGCCAGAGCTGAGCAGTGTTCTGGTGGGGAGGGAGAGGGAGAGGGAGAGGGAGAGGGAGAGGGAGAAAAGAAAATAGAAAATAATGGGGGAGTCAGGTGGTGGCGCAGTGGGTTAAGCACACGTGGCACAAAGCGCAAGGACCTGAGTAAGGATCCTGGTTCGAGCCCCCGGATCCCCACGTGCAGAAGAGTCACAAGCGGTGAAGCAGGTCTGCAGATGTCTTTCTCTCCCCCTCTGTCTTCCCCTCCTCTCTCCATTTCTCTCTGTCCTATCCAACAACAACAACATCAATAACAATAACAACTACAACAATAAAACAATAAGGGCAACAAAAGGAAAGAAATATTTAAAAAAGGAAAGAAAAGAAAATAGAAAATAAGAGCATAATTGTACATTATTTTAGAAAATGGGCAAATCGATCTTGGATGAACCTTGAAAAATTCATGTTAAGTGGAATAAGTTAGAAACAGAAGGATGAATATGGGATGATCTCACTCTCAGGCAGAAGTTGAAAAATAAGATCAGAAGAGAAAACACAAGTAGAACCTGAACTGGAGTTGTTGTATTGCACCAAAGTAAAAGTCTCTGGGGTGGGTTGGGGGGAGAGTACAGGTCCAAAAAGGATTGAGAGGACATAATGGGGGTTGTATTGTTATATGGAAAACTGGGAAATGTTATGCATGTATAAACTATTGTATTTACTGTTGACTGTAAAACATTAATTCCCCAATGAAGAAAAAATTAATTAATTAAAATAAAATTTTAAAAGAATGGGGAAGTTATCAAGGGAGGGGATTGGAGACAATGCTCTGGGAGTGGGCACTGTGTGGAATTGCACCCCTCCTGTAATCTTGTCAGTCTTTCCATTTTATACGTAAAAATTAAGAAAAAGAAAGAAAACGGGCAAATATGTGTAGGGTTTATCCATTAAGAAAGACTGTGCCTATAATATAATTGGCATGAAAAAAGGATGCATTGTACATTTGTAAGAAGATGTTTCTGGGCTGAGGAGATAGCATAATAGTTATGCAAAACCCATTTTATGCTCCAGGTATCATATACCCCACGTTCAGTCTCCAGCACCCCCATCAGCCAGAGCTGAGTAGTGCTCTGGTTAAAAAAACAAATAAATAAGATGTGTCTGCTACCAGTCTGTGCTAGCTGCCTGAGGGGCGCTCAGGACAGGTTGAGAGGGCAGCAGGAGGCTGCCGTCTTCCATGTTTTGTTTTCCCGGGACTGATTTCTCCCACATTCTCTTCCCTGCTCAGTACTGATCCTCCAGAAGGTGGAGAATGGAGATCTGAGCGACAAGGTCCTGAAGATCACCGACTTTGGCCTGGCTCGGGAGTGGCACCGGACCACCAAGATGAGTGCAGCGGGCACCTATGCTTGGATGGCGCCTGAAGTCATCCGCGCCTCCATGTTCTCCAAAGGCAGCGACGTGTGGAGGTAAAGGCGCACAGGTGCTGGCTCTGCGGTCCCTCGGCGATCCTGACTTTGTAGCCCGACACCTCACTATTTCCAAGAGCTTCCTGCTGGATTCTTTGGGTTTTTCTATGTTTACTACCAGTCATCTGCAAATAGGGAGAGTTTGACTTCTTCTCTTCCAACCTGTATCCCTTTAATGCCTTCCTCTAGCCTGACTGGTATGGCAAGAACTTGCGACAGCACGTTGACTATGGTGATAGTAGGCAGCCCTGCCTGGTCCCTGGTCTGAGGGGGAATGCTTCCAGCTTTTGCCCATTGAGTCTGATGTTGGCTGTAGATTTGCTGTACGTGAACTCCACTATCTTGAAGAATTGCCCATCTATTTCCATTTTTTGTAGTGCTTTGATTATCAAAGGGTGTTGGATTTTGTCAAAAGCTTTCTCTGCATCTATTGAGACAATCATGTGGGTTTTGTTTTTTCTTTTATTGATGGGGTGGATCACGTTGAGTGGTTTACATGTACTGAGCCAGCCTTGCATCCCTGGGATGCACCTGGTCGTGATGCAGAACCTTCTTAATACACTGCTGGATCTGGCTGGCTAGGATCCTTGAGGGATTTTGACCTCACACGTGCTTCAGGATTTGAAGAAATGAGGTTGCAGGGATTCCCAGACAGCTCAAGTAGGGTCTAAGTGAGCCCAGAGCAATGTGTACACTAATTCCCGCCTTGCCAGGGGAAAGCCTCCAGTGGCCGCATCGACCCACAATCCCTCCAGTGTTGTGGGAAGTGCCACCTCTTTCCAGCCCCTTTATCTGGTGATTACACTCTACGAAAGACCAGTGGATTCTAGGAGCACCGTGTACTATCACTCTGACCCGCAGCATGCTGGGAGTGCTCAGTGACTCCTGGATGCCTTCCTCCGGGTCATCCTGCCTGGTTCAGCAAAAGCACTATTACTGTCACACTGTATGTCCTTGAGCTGATGAGTATTTTTGTGCTGAACCTATTTTCTGGTGGGTTGGACTTTTTTTTTTTTTTTACCAGAGCACTGTTCAGCTCTGGTTTTATGGTGGTATGGGGGATTGAACCTGGGACTTTGGAGCCTCAGGCATGAGTCTGTTTGCATAACCATTATACTATCTACCCTCCACCCTGGACATTATGTTTTCTAGTCATCTCTACCTGTTGGACCATATGGAAAAAGATGATCCCAAGCAAGTCACAGTTTAGATTTACTGCCACTCTGGCAAATGAATGTCACAGTCACCAGGGCACAGAACTAAAGATTTTCCCACTGAGAGGAGGAAGAATGAGTGTCTGCAGGTGTACACCCTCATGGGCATGGAAGGGCAGCATTAGCTTGGTATATGGAAGACAGGACTATAGGTGATTCTTGTACCTCAGTCTGCAAAGATATTGCTTCCTGCTGTGTCGTAAAGTGAGCTACTGGATGTAGGTGTGTGTGTGTGTGTGTGTGTGAATAGCAGCTTTATTGAGCTATGAGTCATATGACAGAGTTCATCCTTTAAAATGCATATCAGTGATTTTTGGTAAATTTACAAAGTTGTATTACAATTTCCATGCTGTTAGAATAAAGGGAAAAGAGAGAAAGGAAGAATAAAAGAAAGGAAGGAGAGAAAGAAAGGAAGAATGAAAGAAAAGAGGAAAGAAAAGAAAATCCCACTAGGAGTGGTGGATTCATGGTGCAGGCACCTAGCCCCAGTGATAACTCTGGTCGCAATAAAAACAGTCAAAATAAATAAGTAATGATAATATAATCTGAAATTATTTTAAAGACAAGGGAATTTTTTCGTAGAAGCAAAATCTGTTTACCTGATATAACCAGCCCTCTGTCTTCTAAAGTTTTGAAAATGTGTTTGTGAAGTTTGTGTTTTTAAGAAAACGAATGTATTTTGGAGGAAGCTGCCTTTTCTCTCAGCTCACATTGTCGCGTTAGCAATAGAAATGGCCATGTAGCCCTGGCTAACGCACACTGGCTTACATACTACTGTAATATCATGATAGCCTTGTGAGAGTCATAGTGTTTGTATTTAATAGATGAGGAAAACAGCTTTTTCTTTCTTTTTTCTTAATGGAGGTAGAGAAGGCAGAGAGTGAAAGAGCCCACAGCATCCAAGCTCTCTCCAGTGCAGTGGGGGCCCAGGCTTGAACCTGGGTCTTAAAGTGTAGGAAACAGCACACTGTCCAGCTGAGCTACTTTGCTAATCCTGTACATAGAAACGTACGGAATATAACTCTGAAACCAGATGTGCCTGACACCAGAGGTTTTCCTCTGGCTGAGTATGCCTCGTGGCCTCCCTTCCCCTGTCACATTAGCACGTCTAGTTAGTCTCCCTGCATGGGGAGGGCTCTCGGGGTGCTCGACAAGGCCTCAGGAGCGGTCTCACTAAGGTTGCACTGTGACTTCTGTCGTCTTTTCTTAGCTACGGGGTGCTGCTTTGGGAACTGCTGACTGGTGAGGTGCCTTTCCGAGGAATCGATGGCTTAGCAGTCGCTTACGGAGTAGCCATGAACAAACTCGCCCTTCCCATTCCTTCTACATGCCCTGAGCCTTTTGCCAAACTCATGGAAGGTAAGTGACTGGCCTGGAGACTTTACTTTTCTACCAGAACTTGGTAGATGTTGGCCGATTCTGTAGAATCTGTTACAGTGACAGGTAATTAAGTATCATTTGCTCAAGAAGGAATCTTTTTTTTTTTTTCCTCATTTTATTTATTTATTTTTTATTATCGGATAGAGGTTGAGAGGGAAAGGAGAGAGAGACAGAGACAACTGCAGCTCTACTTCACCGTTTGTTAAGTTTGCCCCCTGTGGGCGAGGAGCAGGGTTTGAACCTGGGTCCTCCCGCACTGTAGTGTGTGTCCTTAGCCAGGCCATGGCACGTCTTCAGCCTCTTCACACTTTACGCCTCCTTGTGCGTTTCCTGCAGATTGCTGGAACCCTGACCCGCACGCCCGACCCTCTTTCACGAACATCCTGGACCAGCTGACTACCATTGAGGAGTCAGGTTTCTTTGAAATGCCCAAGGATTCCTTCCACTGCCTGCAGGATGACTGGAAGCATGAAATTCAGGAAATGTTTGACCAACTCAGGGCCAAAGAAAAGGTAATTAAAAAAAAAAAACAAGAAGAAGAACAAGGATGCACTGAACCAGGGAACCTTTTCCACAGTGGCCCCTGGTTACAATAATGGCAGTATTTTCTTTTCATACCCCGTCTCAGCTGCCATCAGAAGTGGGATCAGCATTCTTTTTGTGGGGTGTCCGAGGAATAAGGAGGGGTCCTTTGTCCAAAGCTCCCACACGTCCCAGTGGGGAGGAAGAGCACCTTTGGCATGCAGTTTCTACCAGGGTATCTCATCCTGCCCACTGCAAAGACTGTAGGGCTCTAGACAGGCTTCTGAAGGGGAGCGACTTGACATAAGGAGACTTCAGCATTCACAGGGATTATCACAACTTCCTGCCAGCTTCTCTTGGCATCAGAACCAGAAATATAGTATATAAGATAGAAATACCACGGATCTAAACTGCTTTGGCAGTTTTGGGGGGAGTTGCAAGGCTCTCGGCCTGCTAGAGCTCTGTTTTGTGGCTTTAGTGTTTCTCCCCTAAGCTGACGGACTCTACACCCTCAGGGTGTGTCTAGCCGTCAGTGTCCAACAGCAGTATTTGTGTTGTGTACACTGCAGGAGCAGGACTGGTCAGCTGTAGCGGGGTGCTCTGGCGTTGTCTGTAGACCTAGTTTCTCTCCCTCTCCCCAATCTTCCTCTCTCCCCACAGTGGAAACTTGGAAACTTGTGGTGCTGACAGCAGCTGAAACTGTTCATGCCTGTATGTATTCCCAGTTCTTCCCCTTGAAAGGTCTAGAGAGATCTTTTTACCTAGGAGTCAGGTCTCATGGGCCCCGCTACAAGCGTGCATGGCAGGTGGTGTTACTTTTCATCCAAAAGCCCAGGAGCCACGGCTGTGTCACTTGGCAGCAGAACCTTGAATTTGAGTCTTTGCAATTTCAAGGTCGTCTTCTTTCCAGTTTCGCTGTTGTTCCCCCAAAGAAAAGACTTAAAAATCAGTCTCAGAGCTTTACAAATGCATCCCCAAGTGTAGGTCTGTTTGGCCAGTCTGCAGACCCTGCAGGGGAATGTAGTGAGCTTACGAGAAGTCACGAGGGGCCCTGGAGGCAGGTGATGGACCTTAGCAACCACTGAAGAAGAGGATTAAAGGACGCTTCTTATTAGAAGGGCCATGGGGCATGCTTGTCTTCTTTAAAATCACTCAGTCACTGACTCCTGCTTACCTTTCTGTTGACTGATGAAATTATAAAGGTACCGGCCCTGAGAAAAATGAAAGTTGATTTTTGTCAATAAGTAGTTGCCAGAAAAAAAGCCTCAATCCATTCTCATAATAACTAATATTTTTATTATACTATCTCTTTCAAAAAATTTAATAGTGGTTTAATAATGATTAACAAGATTATAAGATAACAGGGATATGATTCCACATAGTTCCCACCACCAGGGTTCCGTGTCCCATTCCCTCCATTGGAAGCTTCCCTATTCTTCATCCCACTGAGAGTATGGGCCAAAGATCTTTATGGGGAGCAGAAGGTGTGGGAGGTCTGGCTTCTGTCATTGCTTCTCTACTGGGCATGGGCGTTGGCAGGTGGATCCATACTCCCAGTTTGTCTCTTATCTTTTCCTAGTGGGACAGGGCTCTGGGGAAGTGAGACTTCACTACACATTGGTAAGGTCGTCTGCCCAGGTTATTTATGTGAATTCTTATATAATCCAACATAATAGGATTATAATTATCTTACAAAATATGACCCCGTGATGTCAGTACTCAGGCTGCATTACATCTGATGTCCCTGTTAGCCATCGTACTGTGATGCTGCCCATCCCAGTGTTCATAGTTGGCCAAGTAAGGGCAAGATGGGTAGATGATAAACCTTCCCTCTGGAGGGTTCCTCTTCAGTGACCATATGTGGAAGATGTGACACCTGTTCTAAGAAGTTGTTCCCCAGTAGGTGTTTCACAAGAAGGACATGTATTTTGTCGGAGGGTCTTCCAGATACATGATGTATTCTACAAATATCTGGGTTTCCCAGATGATTACACTCCTCAGATAGTTTCACGCAGCTGTGTTGAGGTGTCTGAGGCTGGACTGGTGTCTGGGCTGGGTGGTGTTCAGGGTCCATGAGAGGAAGGGTCTTAGACCCAAATATCCCTTAGACATGAGTTTACAGGAGAAGAGCTACTATTTCACCTTGCTGTTTCATCCCTTTCTTTTTTAAATTACCTTATTTTATTTATTGGATAGAGACAGCCAAAAATCAAGAGGGAAAGGAGAGAGAGACAGAGAGACATCTGCAGCCCTGCTTCACCATTTATGAAGATTTTCCCCTACAGGTGGGGACCAGGGGCTTGAACCCGGGTCCTTGCACACTGTCGTGTGTGTGCTTAACCAGGCACACCACTGCCTGGCCCCGGATTCAGAATTCTAGATGAGACCTTGCCACACCACTATCCACCCAACTTTCAGGCTTTAGCTTTCCCAGTGGGATGGCTTAGAGGCTTGTCTTGCTCTAAGCTGACTGTGCTTAGTGCAGAGTTTCAAGTGTTTGTGGGGGGGTCAGTAGTCATGCCAGCAAAGGCTTCAGGACAGAGCCTCTCTTCTCCTCGCTGTGCCACTATGTTCCTTCCTGAGCAAGAAACTATCCTTTCAGAGAGAATATGGGTTCAGACCACATACCCTAGCAGATTCACTTGTCAGGGAGACAGATCTAGGTGACATGCCTTACGTGCCTTTTGCACAACAACCCTAGAAATAATTTTTCATTTGAATGCTATAGACAAGTCACCCAGAGGTTTCCTGGGTGGCTTGTCTATAGCAGATCTTCTCTAACTAGAACTCATTAAATTGGTTTGTTTTAAAAAAAAAAACTTATTTTATATAGTGAAAAATTATAAAACCAAGCTCATCCAAATTTTTCCTTCCTTCCTCCCTTCCTTTCTTTTTTAGATTTTATTTATCTTGTTTCAGTGAAAGTGATATGGAAAGAGAAATAAGTGAAAAACAGACAGAGAAAGAGAGAAAGATACAGAAAGGGAGACAGAGAGAGAGCACTGCTCAGCTCTAGTGTATTGTTGTGCTGGGGATTGAACCTGGGACCTCAGAGCCTCAGGCATAAAAGTCTTTTGCAGAACCATTATGTTGCCCCCTCAGCTCACGTGTGTGTGTGTGTGTGTGTGTGTGTGTGTGTGTGTGTGTAACCCAGACCTCCATTTTTCCCCAGTCATAGACAATTATAATTAACAGTCAAGGCCCCTCCCTGTCTCCAGTTTAGACTGAGCTTTATCTAGTTACAACCTCACTGACTCTCTGAGCCACCTGATGAGGCAGGTGAGACCTACACTTACCAGCGGAGCCTCCCCATCCACCGAGGACTTGATGCACGGGGCATCAGAGGAGAGCTGTCCGGGTCGGCGTGGGTAGTAGCCCCTCCACCTGGCCTCTGCGTACCGCACACCCTGCTCTTTTGTTTCTGACGGCCCCGCCCACCCTCAGGAGCTCCACACCTGGGAGGAGGAGCTGACACGCGCCGCACTCCAGCAGAAGAACCAGGAGGAGCTGCTGCGGCGCCGGGAGCAGGAGCTGGCCGAGCGGGAAATCGACATCCTGGAGCGGGAACTCAACATCATCATCCACCAGCTGTGCCAGGAGAAGCCCCGGGTGAAGAAGCGCAAGGGCAAGTTCAGGAAGAGTCGGCTGAAGCTCAAGGACGGGAACCGCATCAGCCTCCCTTCTGGTCAGTGACGGGGCCAGGCGGGAAGATCGGGCAGCAGGGCAAGGGGCTGTGGGCCCGAGACTCCTGGTCAGTGACGGGGCCAGGCGGGAAGACCAGGCAGCAGGGGCAAGGGGTTGTAGGCCCGAGACTCCTGGGGCCAGGAACTGAGCTTAGAACGTGGGGCCCTGCATTTCAGAACAGAGGTGACTGTTCAACTCCAGCTTGTGATAGTGTAGGGGGTTGAACCTGGGACTTTGGAGCCTCAGGCATGAGCATCTCTCTGCATAACCATTAAGCTGTCTACCTCTGCCCACATACCCCCCATTTTTTTTTCCAATAGAAAGACTGACCCGGTTAAAAGTGACTTCACTCTGGCCAGCAAAATAGTTCACCTGGATAGTGCACTTACTCTGCCACTGACCCAGGGCACATATATTCAGCACAGGAGCCCGTGTCCCCTCCGTGTCCCTGTCAGCCTGAGCTCACGGTCCACAGTCACAGCTGGGAACATTCTAGGCTTCTCTCATTTCAGGACCTGTCTTCCTCGAGTGGCAAAGCAGGGTGTTCTACAGAGACAGAAACTGAGAGGGAAGAAGAAGATAGGGAGAGAGAAAGAGAGGCACCTGCAGCCTTCCACTCATGAAGCTTCTCCCTTCAGGTGGGGACCCAGAGCTTGAACCCGGGTCTCTGTGCATGGTGACATGTGCTCTGTACCAGAAGTGCCACCACCCAGTCTCAACATGAAGTCTTTGAGCATTTCTTGTGTACACTAGGGAAACAAAATAGAAGAGAGAGTTCCCACTTGGGGGACTCGTGCTAGTTCAGAGACTTTGTTGGCAACAAGCAGTAACTCAGTGCCTGTGTCTGGCGCGGGAGGGGCGGCACTCAGATACCCGAGAGCTGTGTGTTGTGTCTTCCTCACGCACAGTCACCCTGGGTTGTATGTGTGTATTGAACCATCAGCCTCACCTCTTCCACTTTTTTTTTTTTTTGGGGGGGGGGTGGGGAATTAATGTTTTACAGTTGACAGTAAATACAATAGTTTGCACAAGTGTAACATTTCCCAGTTTTCCACGTAACAATACAACCCCCACTGGGTCCTCTGCCATCCTGTCCAGAACCTGAACCCTCCCCCCCCAGCCACCCCAGAGTCTTTGACTTTGGTGCAAGACACCAGCTCCAGTCCAGGTTCTGCTGAGTGTTTTCTCTTCTCATCTTGTTTTTCAGCTTCTGCCTGACCTTCACTTTCTTAGCTTCCCTTCCAGGCTTGGTTTTTATTACCCTGACCTGCCTGCATTTGGTGAGAAGCCCAAATCTCCCTGCATCAGTCCATGAGGAAATCAGACATGCACAAATATGCTGCATTAAATAGAATTTCTAATTCTTAGTATTTTAATATGCCTTTATTAGTGACTTTCAAGAGCATAGATAACAGGGCCATGGCTCCACATTGCTCCCCCATCAGAGTACTGTGTCCCCTTCCTGAACCACTTCTCCCCATCACCACCACAGTTGGGGAGTTCTGTGTGAAATAGAATTTTAAATTATTTTTCTTAATCTTGTGCTGAACTCTTTCAAATATGTAATCGCTACACCGGTAGATATCCTAGACAGTGTTACTCTGTCTCTGATGTTATTCGTCCAGATAGTGGATTCTTCCTTCTCCTCCTCTTAATACTTTTGTCTTGAGATGCCCCTTGAGCATAAAGAGGAGATTCTGAGAGAGACAGTTTCCTAGGTAGACAAGGAGCTCCCAGACCTGCCAGAGAATGTCAGCTTTGTCACATAAATATCGCTAATGCACATGTGCGTCTGTCTTTTCTGAGCAGATTTCCAGCACAAGTTCACGGTGCAGGCCTCCCCGACCATGGATAAAAGGAAGAGTCTCCTCAACAGCCGCTCCAGTCCTCCTGCAAGCCCTACCATCATCCCTCGCCTGCGAGCCATCCAGTGTGAGACTGTTTCCCAAATTAATTGGGGCCAGAACACATCAGGGGCACCTGTCCCCTGCTCTGTCCAGCCACCGACTGGCCCAGGCTTGCTCCATCCATAACTTCTGCCACCTCTCCTCGACAATGTGTCTATACATGCACATATGTACGCAAAACCTTAGCCCCCCCCCCCCTTGTCTCTCTAAAGCTGCCTCCTGTACCCTTTACCCCCAGCCACATACCAACAAAGGGGTGTGGGGGTATTGACAGCTCTTGTGGATTCCAGAGCAGTGTAGAAACTAGTGTGTGTGCTGTAGGTGCAGCTTGGTAGCCTGCTCAAGGGACCTTTGTGCTCTTCGCCATATTTGGGTATCTTTGATCTTCTTTTGTCCATACTTCCTATAGGAAACTACTTTGTCTTCCCCCTTTTGGATAGAGACAGAGGTTGAGAGAAGAAGGAGATAGAGAGGGAGACACAAAGACACCTGCTTTACCCTATGAAGCCTCCTCTTGCAAGTGAGGACTTGGGACTTGAACCCTGGCCCTTGCACATGCTAAAAATTGTACTCAACTAGGTACACCACTGTCTGGCCCCCAAAAAATACTTTTTCAAAGTGTAGAAGCCGGGGAACCTTCTTGATAGGTCAAGTCCGGACCAACTTTACTTTTACTGCAGTGCTTGTTAAGTAATAATAGTAATAATTTATACCAACCAACACATATATACACAGACAAAAATATGTGGTTATACGCATATTGTGTACGTGCCTGCTGTGTGTAAATGGGCTCGTTTCTCTAATTTAAAGATAGATTTCACTGGGAGAAAAAAAAAAAAAAAAAAAGACTAACTGGGTTTCTGGCTTTCCCTGAAAAGTGAAATCAGTGAGGCTCTCTTTCTTGTTGCCTCAGCTGATTGTCTGAAACTGAGGGCAGCTTCCACATTTTGCCAGGACTCCTCAGCTCCCCGCCATTCATGATAACACCTGAAGCTTGCTACTTCCCCCCTTGGGCTTTGGGTACTAATGTGAGAAGCAAGTTCCTCCCCTCGTCTCTGTTCTCTTCCTCTAGGTCCATTCCTTCTTTCCTCCTCTCCTGCTCCTGAACCCCTTCTCCATCTTCTTCCTTTTGAGCGTTTCCTAACTGAGATTTCTCAGTCACATCTTCCTAACTGCTGGTCTTTTTCCCTCTCCCGTCTACTCCTTCACCTGTCACCCACACCCCCCACCCAGTCTGGGGCCACACAGCTTAACAAGCTCACGTGGGCCACAGTTTGATAGTGGACTCGAGGGCAGCTAGGCCGCTCATTCATGTTGAGGACTTTGAGAGTGCTCTGTGGGTGGTGGCTGGGAGCCCCATTCTTCTGGAAGCTTCTCCCAGTCCCAGTTTTTTAAGAGACCTGATTTCTTCTCTGCAGTTCCAAAGTGTGTGTATCTGTGTATGTTTGGCGAGATACAAGCTAGTTTTTTGTTTGTTTGTTTGTTTGTTTGGGAAGGGGGGAACCTGCTTTTCTGTTTTCCAGATCCCATTGAATCTTTTTTTTTATTCATAGTGACACCAGGAGAAAACAGCAAAACCTGGGGCTGGAACTCAGTTATCCCAAAGGAGGAAGGGGAGGAGGAGGAGAAGCAGGCCCCCAAGAAGAAGGGGCGGACGTGGGGACCAGGTACACTTGGTCAGAAGGAGGTTGCCTCAGGAGACGAAGGGTAAGACCCAGATGATGAAGCTCCTCTTCTTTTCGAAGTGGTTGGGTGCACACCTTTAAAAATGTGTCTGAATTCTGTGAATCAACTTTTCTTCTGTTGTTTCACTGCTTTCTGGGAAATCAGGAACTTCTTGATCTCTCCAGAGGAGTTTTCTAGTCTCCTTGTAGGAGAAGGACTTGGCATGCCTTTCCTATAAAGAGCCCAGTATCACTGATTTTGGCTTTGTGGGCCATGCGGCCTCTTGGTGTAACTGCGTAACTTCACTGTTGTAACAGTGGCAGAGCATGGCCCGTATGTAAATGAATGGGCACGGCCCTAGTCCATGAAGACATCATAAAAAAGATAAAAACGGTTCAATTTTTTCCAACCCCTGAAGGTTATGAGCAGCTCAAGTCCTGTTTAAGTCCTGTTTGAGTTTTCTACTTAGAACAGAGTGAAGAACAGGGATTTTTTCAGAGTCCTCTTGAGTGGTGACTCCTCCCACAGTAAGGGCAGGTAAAACAATTCCTCTCCAGTTGTGCAGACAGACATAAACCCATAGCCATGGGTACTTCTTTCCTGTCCCACACATAGTACCCCTCCTGGGCAAAGTAAAGGCCTTGAATGTGCCTGTGTTCTGGCTGTGAGCTTATCGCCTTTGAACCAAATTCTCTTGAGTCCACAGACCAGTGACTCCTATCTAGTGATGAAGACTTTGAAGACTAACCCCTGATTACTGAAGTCTGAATCCTGGCTTCCCCCAGGCCTGAACTGTGTGGCCTTGCTTTCCCACTTACTACCTGGGGGTTCCCTCAGTTCCTGTCTCCAGGAATATCAGTCAGTTGATAGAGGCTTACATGAATTCATGTTTGTGAAGCACATAGTGTAGCAGCGGGCTCATGGGTAAGCATATGCAAGCATTTCCCATGATGATCTTCACATATTTTATGTGAATTCCGTTTTATCCCTGAAGAGTAAGCATAATGGGGTTGCACTCCTTCTTCCTGGAGTCAGAATCCATAATTGTGTCTTAACTGTTTCTTTCCAAAGTCTTAAACCATCCTCATCTCCCTTTCTGGTGGCTCACTTTCTTTTTTTCTTCCTTTCTTCTCTTTCTTTCTGTCTGTCTGTCTGTCTTTCTTTTTAATTTATTTATAAAATGGAAATATAGACAAGGTCATAGGATAGGAGGGGTACAACTCCACACAATTCCCATCACCAGATCTCCGTGTCCCACCCCCTCCCCTGATAGCTTTCCTATTCTTTATCCCTCTGGGAGCATGGACCCAGGGTCATTATGGGGTGCAGAAGGTGGAAGGTCTGGCTTCTGTAATTGCTTCTCTGCTGGACATGGGTGTTGACAGGTGGATCCATACTCCCAGCCTGTCTCTCTCTTTCCCTAGTGGGGCAGGGCTCTGGGGAGGCGGGGCTCCAGGATACATTGGTGGGTTTTTTTTTTTTTAATTATTTATTTATTAGATAGATATAGCCAGAAATTGAGAGGAAAGGGGGAATTAGAGATGGAGAGAGAGAGAGAGTCCTGCAACCCTGCTTTATCACTCACAAAGCTTTCCCCCTACAGGTGGAGCTGGGGGCTTGAACCTAGGTCTTTGCACATTGTAGCATGTGTGCTCAACCAGGTGTGCCACCACCCAGCCCTTCTAGTGGCTTTCCAATAAGCTTCTGAGGTTGACTGTCAGGGAAATAGATACCCTGGATCTGTGATTGGCTTTGGTAGTCCTCAAATTCTAAGCTTTCACATCTAAATTTTATTACCCCACGGAAAGTGAAAATAACAGTTTAGCTCATAAAAGATGGCCTTTAAAAAAATTTGGGGGTTGAGGGTAGGTAGCATATGGTTATACAAAGAGACTCTCATGCCTGAGCTTCCAGAGTCCCAGGTTCAGTCCCTCGCACCACAATAAGCCAGAGCTGTGCAGTGCTCTGGTGTTTCTCTCTGTATCTTTCTCTCACTGCATCTCTCTCAAAAATAAAATGAAATATTTGAAAAAAAATTTTTTGATTAAAGATTTAATAATGATTAACAACATCTTAAGATAACGGGTACAATTCCACACAGTTCCCACCACTAGAGTTCCGTGTCCCATCCCCTCTATTGGAAGCTTCCCTATTCTTTATCCCTCTGGGAGTTTGGACCAAAATTCTTTACAGGGTGCAGAAGGTGGGAGGTCTGGCTTCTGTAATTGCTTCTCCAGTGGACATGGCAAGTCGATCCATACCCCCAGCCTGTTTCTAAAAAGATGGACTCTTTGAAGCCAGACTTTGGAAATCACTGGGCGTCTTAGAATATAGAGATTTAGACATATGAGGCATGCTAACTAGATTATTATACAAGTATTCAGTGTTGAACTATCTAGGAATAGAAAGTTGCTCTGCCATGCTAAGCTCTCTAAGAATATGGAGTATTTCTTTTTATTCCTGGGCTAAAATGGGAGTTGAGAAACCTGGTCACCCTGAGCCCCTTGGTATTTCTGACATCAGTATGATTCTGAATAGAATTTACCACTGAAAAAAATTAATTAAATAAATTTTTTTTAAAAAAGAATTTACACAGGTTTCATTGGTCTCTACGGTGCTGCTTCGCTTAAAGATACTATTAACTTTTCTAGAAAACTTAACTTTGTTTCCTACTACCAAGTATTAGCTTTAGAGTCGTCTTACTCTCTTTTATAGACGTGACTTCACAAACTTTTGAAAAAATATTTGGAATATGCTACTTAATTTTAAAGAATTATATATTGGATAGAGACAGAGTGACCAGAGATAGAGTGGGAGAGAGACATGCATGTCACTGCTTCAATGCTCGCCCACTCTGGGGGCAACCAGGGGCTTGAATCTGGGTCCTTGCACATTTGTGATGTGTGCTCAACTAGGTGTACCAGCTCCTGGACACAACTACTTAGCTTTTTATGATTCTCAATTCCTATCGAAGAATTTAAAATATATATATATTATATGTAGTCTCTCCAGTGCAGTCAGCCTTGATGTCATAAATTTTTAAAAGCTTCTATATGTGATTAGTTCTGATGTTAGTCCCAGTCAGCTAGAGAAAGTATATAATGACAAAAGACTAGAGTGAATCCAGTCATGTGAAATGAATTTGTATCTTCACTCTTTTTTTTTTAATCTTCTTATTTATTCTTGTATAGAGACAGAGAGAAATTGAGAGGGGGAGAGGGAGATAGGGAGGGAGAGACACCTGCAGCCCTATTTCACCACTTGTGAAGCTCCCTCCCTGCAGGTGGAGACCAGGGGCTTGAACCTGGGTCCTTGTGCACTGTTGTGTGTGCACTTAACCAGGGGCACCACCGCCTGGCCCTGCCTCTTCACTCTTTAGAGGGCAGAAGCTTGCACTGGTCCATAGACTGGGTACCAGCAGGTGTCAGGCCACTGTGACTTTGCTGCGCTTACCCATGGTCCTTCAGCTCACATGTCGGGAGGCCCTGCACCTGGAGCAGCTCAGGCACCTGACTCAGATCCTCTAGTGGTGTGGGCTCTGCTGGCCAGATGGGGTGGGCGACTGGTGATGTAACTGCAGTCTAGCCTTGGGGTTCCGAGTGGGTGAGACTGAGCTGCATGTACCTACTGTTACCTGCTACTGACGCTCTTTATTCATTGAAGATCCCCTCAGAGACGAGAGAAAGCTAATGGTTTAAGTATCCCATCAGAGTCTCCGCATTTCCACTTGGGGTGAGTCTAACTTTCACCCTTGCATCAGATCTGTTGGTAACGACTCCCCTTCCATGTCCTTCTTCTCCCTGTGTACCACGTAGAATCAAACCTCATCATCACTAGGGCTGTGCTGATGTGTTTTGTGTTGTTTTAAACAATATCCTCGTGCACCTTGGGAAAATTCCTGTGTTAGTCTGACTTTCCTTTCTCGCTCCCAACACCTTGGATAACCTTATGATGATGATACTTGGCTGTCCTTTTGTCTTCAGCACTTGACCTGATGTTGCAAACCTGCATTTCCTTGGGTGCAGAGCTGTGCTAAGATTGATTCTCAGTAAGAAGTCCCAGGCTACGGATTGAACCTCCTGCTTATCTTGAACCCTTTCTGTATTTGGGTTGAAACCAGCCGAGACTGGAATGTTCTTTAATTTCTTAGCATTTCTGACAGCACTCAAAATGCCAGTGTCAGGTCAGGAGAAAAATTTGTTCTCCAACAAGGGCAAAGACGCTAGAAAGAGTGAGTTTTAGTTGAATGACTCTGGCCTCAAAGTGAGAGCTTCCATTGGTTATAATCTGCAAACTTCCAAAGCAGTGGGAGCCCATAGAGTCCTTAGATGAAGTCCCCTCTCGTTAGGCTTCAGAGAAGAGGCCAGTGCTTCTGGGCCTCTCACTCCCTCATCCTCTAAGGAGCTAATGGAGGTTCTTGAGATGTTATCTTCTGAGTTACACTGGCTTCCTGGTAGGAGATGACTCCAGGACTCTGGCACCCCGCTCCTGTCCATTCCTCTCTGCTCCCAGTCAAACTGGGGGGAGGGCGGCTTGGATGCAGTACTCTGTACTGCCCACAGAAGTCTGTCCCAAAGTGCACTGGGTTGCTACCCCATCGTTAATTGGTGTCTGTTTTTGACAAGAGGATGGACTTGTGTGTTGCCTACGCATGATGTGAGCTTAGAAGGAGACACTGGGAAATGATGGGGATGGAGTCGCATGGCCTGGAGTTGCTGGCTCATCTGCCTGTTGCTTGCCTGGCATGTGCAAGTCCTTGCATTACAGTGTGACTACTGTCACTGGGGTGTTGTGATTGGCATTTGATGGTTTGCTTCAAGACAGAACCAGGCAAGACCCTGGCCAGTACCGCACAGTCCTTCTACCTTCTGCCAGCCTGTCCACCAGCTCTTTCCATAGTTCTCTATCTGCATGTTAATGATGGGGATGGGGGGTGGGGTCTTGCCCAGCCTAGAGCACGTGCACTTTGGCTTGCGACATAGATGGATATTGTGAGGTCTGCTGCCCATACTCAGGTCTCTAGGGCTCTGGTGGAATTAAGCAGACAAGGAGAGACATTTTCACAGGTCGTTGGAGCAGAGGAGAGTAAGAGAATCAGCCGGTTGGAGCAGTGACCTCGTTCCCTCTTATTCAGCCTCAGGTCCCTGGTAGATGGATACAAACAATGGTCGTCCAGTGCCCCCAACCTGGGGAGAGGCCCGAGGAGCAGCCCAGCTCTGCCAGGGTTCACCAGCCTTATGGAGATAGGTAAGCCTTGGCCTGGTTTCTGTGGTTCTCTTTCCCTAACACAATGCTTAACCAACCCTCCCGGACAGATTAGGGGTCCTGGGCACTACTTCGCAGTGATTGTCACCTCTCTCACTCAACTCCAGGACCCTCACACCACTCCCTGTTTGTTTGCCTTCCTCTCATTTCACTGACATCCCCCAAGCGCTGCTATGGCAGGGAGCCTGCCTTGGGCCTCTGATCCCCCAAGGCCTTAGAGCAGTGGAGAGGGTAGAGCCTTCAATCAGTCATTTCCATCTTCTGGGTCTTGTCCCTTGCATCTTAACTTGGGGATCCACAAATGAAAGAGTGTGGTTGAAGAGAAGAAAGCTTTTCAGTATTGCCCAATGATGGGTGAACAGGAAAGGTTTTCCCTGGGTGATACTCTTCATGTATTTTCAGGGTCAAGTAGGTCATTCAATATAGTGTAGAGGATTCTGTGCCAGAGAGGAATGTTTCATGACTTAAATCTGATTTTTATTTTATTTGAGACACCAAATGGTCACTATGTCATATGTGGTACCATGAATCAGGCCTACGACCTCACAGGTGCAAAACATGCATTCTGCTGCTCAGTCACCTCCCTGGTCCCTGCAGGAAACTAGTCCTCCACGGTCAGTATGACCACAGACAGGAGACTGAGCTTGAGACAAATAACTAAAGCAGGGGAGATAACATCGTGGTTATGCAAATGACTTATACCAGAAGCTCTGAGGTCCCTAGGTTCAGTCTTCAGCACAGCTACAAGCTGGAGCTGAGCAGAGCTCTAGAATATACACGTGCGCGCGCGCGCGCGCGCACACACACACACACACACACACACACACACACACACATATTTTTCTTCTAGCCCAAAATTTCTCCCCATTTTCTATTTGTGAGTATTAGGGGTTACATGACAAAGATCAAAGCATATAGTCTCACACCACACCCATCACCAGACTCTGTGTCCCCACCTCCCACCTCCCAAAGATAACCACTGTAGTTCTCACAAAGCTTTAGAAATAGTTTGCTTGCTTCTGTTTTGTTTTTTTTCTTCCAAGTTCATGTGTTTCAGTTCTTATTTTTGCATTTAAATATTTATAAATTTTAATATATATTTTTATATTTATTACATATTACTTGTTAAGTAATTAACATTAATTGAATATTTGTAAATCCAACAGTAAAGTTTTTTTTCTTTTTTTCCTTATTTTTCTTCTTTTTTTTATTTATTTATAAAATGGAAAAACTGACAAGACCATAGGATAAGAGGTGTACAGTTCCCACCACCAGAGCTCTGTATCCCATCCCCTCCCCTGATAGCTCTGTTCTTTAGCCCTCTGGCAGTATGGACCCAGGGTCATTATGGGATGCAGAAGGTGGAAGGTCTGTCTTCTGTAATTGCTTCCCCACTGAACATGGGTATTGACAAGTCGATCCATACTCCCAGCCTGCTTTTCTCTTTCCCTAGTGGGGTGGGGCTCTGAGGAAGCGGGGTTCCAGGACACATTGGTGGGGTTGTCTGCCCAGGGAAGTCTGGTTGGTATCATGGTGTCATCTGGAACCTGGTGGCTGAAGAAGAGAGTTAACATTTAAAGTCATACAAGTTGTTGATTAATTATGAACCTAAATGCTAGAACATTGCAGATGAATATTTGGGGTCTCCATTTTGGAAATAGCTAGTAAATAAATCTATTTCAAGTATATTTCCAAAGGGCCCATGACTTTATTAGTTTTGCCTGAACCTGACATCTGATAATGCAGTTAGACCCAGGTTATTGTCTGGGGAGATGGTGTCATGGCTGGAAAAAGGACTAGAAAGCTGGATCAGGGAAGAGAGTAGCTCCCAAATATGGGAAAAGAGTATAAATATTGTTGGCTGTAAACCCCATCGATTTGATCTGGGGCCCATAGTCAGCACAGGAGCCTATGTGACCTCTACACCCCTGTAGGTCCAAACTTGATTTCTGTGGTCATCGGTAGGAACATTCCGAGTTGCACCAGTTTCAGGACCCGTGTGTCTCAGTTCTCTAGATTCCACATATGAGTGAAGCCATTCAGTAGTTGTCTTGCTGAGTGTAATCTCCTCCAGCTCCATCCATTTTGTCCCAAAGGCCACAATATCACCTTTTCTGCTTACAGAGTATAAAGTGTATATCACATTACAACTACTACTACTACTACTACTACTACTACTACTACTACTACTACTACTACTTTTTTGTAGAGCCAGGGCCTTGAGCGTGTTCGATTTCACTGCTCAAGGTCTTCCCCCCCCACCCCCCACCCTCACCGAGAATGTCAGCTCCAGCTTACACTTGTACAGGGGATTGAACCTAGGACTTTGGAGCCTCAAGCATGAGAGGCTCTTTGCATAACCATTATGCTATCTCCTCCAACACTATATCCCGGACCTTCCTTCGCCAGTCAACTATGGATGGGCATTTAGGCTGCTTCCATTCTTTGGCTATTGTGAATAATGCAGCTATGAACTTAAGGGTGTATATGCCCCTTTGAATTAGTCTTTGAGTGTCCACTGGATAAATTCTAACCAATATTCTAAGAAACTGGACTTCTTATGTTGATAGTCCCAATTCAACAGAGGAGGCAAATGATCAGAGCCCTTGTGTGCAAACAAAAGAGCAGATGCTGGCTTTAGAATGGGCACTGAGCTCCACGACGTTGCTCCCAGCGCAGTGAGGAAAGGAGAAGCCGTATGGATTCACTGCCCCGGTCTGTGTCCTGCCTCCCAGATTCTGACCCCTCTGTCCCTAACACTGAGCCAGGTTTTCTGGGGTTGGGAGGAAAAACCAGACTCCTGTTCCTGCTGCTTCATTTCTCTCTCTCTCTCTCTCTCTGTGTGTGTCTCTCTCTCCCCACAGATGATGAGGACAGTGAAGGCCCAGGGAGTGGGGAGAACCGCCTACAGCATTCACCCAACCAGTCCTACCTCTGTATCCCATTCCCTCGTGGAGAGGATGGGGATGGCCCCTCGAGTGATGGAGCCCACGAGGAGCCCACCCCGGTCAACTCAGCCACCAGTACCCCTCAGCTGACACCAACCAACAGCCTCAAGCGGGGAGGCGCCCCCCACCGCCGCTGTGAGGTGGCCCTGCTTGGCTGCGCGGCTGTCCTGGCAGCCACAGGACTAGGGTTTGACCTGTTGGAGGCCGGAAAGTGTCAGCTGCCTCCCTCTGAGGAGCCTGAGCCACCAGCCCGGGAGGAGAAGAAGAGGCGTGAGGGTCTCTTTCAGAGGGCCAGCCGTCCTCGCCGGAGCACCAGCCCCCCATCCCGGAAGCTCTTCAAGAAGGAAGAGCCTGTGCCGTTGCTCAGAGACCCCTCTGCCTCCCTGACACTCCTCTCCCTCTCCTCCATCTCTGAGTGCAACTCTACCCGCTCCCTGCTGCGTTCCGACAGTGACGAGCTCGTGGTGTACGAGATGCCCGCCAGCCCGGCCGAGGCCCCAGCCCTCGCCCCCTGCACCCACAATCCCCTTGTCAACGTCCGCGTGGAGCGCTTCAAGCTAGACCCCAAACAGTCCTTGACTCCCACCCACGTCACCCTCACGGCCCCCTCGCAGCCAAGTGGTCACCGACGGACCCCTTCTGATGGCGCCCTCAAGCCAGCCGCAGTGCGAGCCAGCAGGAGCCCCTCCGGCAACGGGATGAGTCCCAGCCCTGGGCCAGGTACGTCCTGGCCAGGCCTCAGGCCCCTTCCTGTCAGTGCCCCTTCCCCGGGGAGGGCGCCGCCACGGCAAGCTCCATGCCCCCTCCGGCTTTGCCAGTGAGGACGTGCTTTGGGGGCCATGGGCAGCTCGCCTGGTGGAGCCCACAGCTCGTGTTAACTGCGGTGTGCAAGGACGCCGTCCAGGCCCCCTGGCCCCCGTGGGCAGGAGAGAATCTTCACGACAGTGAGGCGGTGCTTGCAGTGTCTCTTTCTCTCTCCCTCTCTATCCTCCCTCTCCTGTTTCTCTCTGGCCTCTCAAATAAAAGAAAGCATCTTAAACTGTATTTAATTAGATAGGACAGAGAGAGATTGAAAGGGAAGGGGAGTAGAGAGGAAGAGAAAGAGAAGCCCTGCGTAACCACTTGTGAGGTTTTCCCCTGCAGGTGGGAACCGGGGGCTTGAACCCTGGTCCTTGCGCATGGTAACAGGTGCACTTAATTAGTGTACCACTGCCTGGCCCCCCAAAGCAAAATTTTTAAAGGAAAAAATGGCCACTGGTAATAGTGGATTTGCTTGCAGGTACTGAGCCCCAACAATAATCCTGGTGGCAACTATAAAAAAAAAATTAACACTCAGGATTGGGGACATAGCCAAATGTTATGTAAAAGGCTCTCATACCTGAGGCTTCAAGGTTGCAGATTCAGTCCCCAGCCAGAGCTGAGTAGTGCTATGGTGTTTCCTCCCCCCCCACCTCCCCTTCTCCCCCCACCTCTCAATTTCTCTCTGTCTCTATCCAAAATAAATGGATAATTATTTTTCAAGAAAGTTTTTTTTAAAAAAGTCAAAATAAAAAAAAATAAAGACATGCTCTGGGGAAGGGGGTGTCTCTGTCTCCAGTGGGTCTCCGCTGAGGAGTGAAGAAGGTGAGCAGTTTCCTTAAGATCCAGGCCTGTGGGTGAGGGCTGCCGTGGGACATGGGACCTGGGGTCTTGCTGGGCAGGAGGCAGTGCTGCTGGGTGCAGGAGGGGCTGGAGTCTAGCTCTGCCTGTACTCTGCAGGGGAGACGGAGGGAGAGGAGGGAGGAACCCTTGCCAGCACCTGGGAGGTGCTTCTGATGCACGGCTGGGCTCCTGTCTCTCATGGCAGCGTAAGTGCAGACACTCTTGAGGCCGACTTCTCCTGAGCCTCACACCGTCATTCCTCCTCCCTGACTCAGGCCCGACTGCCCACGCAGAGATGTGTCCCTTTCTCCAGGGAGTGGCGGTGCTGGTGACGTGGCTTGGGCCCGCGGTCGCCACCTGATGCCTGAGGTGCCCGGGCACGCACACTCCCGTCCCAGGTTGTTCCCACTGCTGCCTCTTGCTCCCAACACCTGGATCTGACCAGGCAAGTGCTTCTCAGCCAGGAGAAGAGGGGAGCAGTGCTGAGAGCTGCACTGGAATTTTGAATGAGAAATGGAAATTACCTTTCAGCTTTGCTCATCTTGAGATCTCCTTTAGAAGATTTTGTTTCAATTTATCATTGGAAAAAGCAGATAGAGTTTGAGAGGGAGAGAGAGAAACAGAGAGTCCGACCTGCAGCCTTACTTCACCACTCGTGAAGCTTTCCCTGCAGGTGGGGACCAGGGGCTTGAACCCAGGTCCCTGCGCGCGGTAATGTGTGCACTTAACCAGGCGCACCACCTCCTGGCCCCATGTTGATTTCTCTGTGCTCAGATGTGTGGCTCCTTTGGGGATAAAGACCCTGTCAGACATCTTTCAATTCCTGAGTTCTGTTCTTGTCACATGTTCATCAAATAAAAGAACCACGAGTGAACAGATATTTCCTCAAGTTATTTGGTTACAGTTGTGACCCCTGTATGTATTACTGTCATGATTATCATTGTCGTTGTTACTGTCACCGTCACCAGATAACTAGGACTGTGTGTCGTCTTCTGTTGCATCCCCAGAACCTCCTAACACACTGCATGGTGCACACAAGTGCTCACTAAGTATTTGTTCCTGTGCAGCTTGAGAGGTGGTGCTGTGGGGAAAGTGGGGACTGTCAAGCGTGAGGTCCCGTGTCCAGGCCCCGGCGCTGCCTGCGCCGCAGCGATGCTCTCGCTCACATGTTCTCTCTTCCTCTCTTACTAAGAAACAAATAACTGAGTCTTTTCAAAAAAAAAAAAAATACTGTCTTCATTGGATAAAGACAGCCAGAAATCAAGAGAAAGGGGGAGATAGAAAGGGAGAGAGACACCTTCAGACCTGCTTCACCACTCGTGAAGCTTTCCTCTTGCAGGTGGGGACTGGGGGCTTGAACCAGGTCCTTGAACACTGTAATGTGAGCGCTCCACCAGGTGCGCCCCCCCCCAGCCCCAGTAAATGAGTCATATACACATACATAAACATATACACATACACAAACATATACACATACACAAACATATACACATACATAAACATATACACATGCACAAACATACACACACATACATATACACATACATGTACATATACACATACATAAACATACACATACACAAACATATACATCTGTGTGTATAATGAGGCTGGGTGGTGGCTCACTTGGTGGAGTGCTCACATTATGTTGCACAGGGACCAAGGTTCAAGCCCCTGGTCCCTACCTGCTAGTGGGAAGCTTCACCAGCCATGAAACAGTGTCTCTCTCTCTCTCTCTCTCTCCTTCTCTCTCTCCCTCTCCTTCTCTCTCTCTCTCTCCCTCCCCTCCCTCTCCCTCTCCCTCTCTCTCCTTCTCTCTCCCCAAAATAAAATAATTTTTAAAAATTTGTCCATCTTATCCCAAGTAAGTTAGAAACATGACAAGGTGGGAAGGGAGCAGCGTCTGTCTGTCTGTCTCTGAAATGCAGAGCCATGATCTGATGCCTCTCCCTTTGTGTCTTTGACCAGGACTGTTGAAAACCCCTAGCCCCAGCAGAGACCCAGGTGAATTCCCCCGTCTTCCTGACCCCAACGTGGTCTTCCCGCCTACCCCAAGGCGCTGGAACACGCAGCAGCAAGACTCGGCCTTGGAGAGACCCAAGACCCTGGAGTTTCTGCCTCGGCCCCGGCCTTCTGCCAACCGGCACCGGCTGGACCCTTGGTGGTTCGTGTCCCCCAGCCACGCCCGTAGCGCCTCCCCAGCCAATAGCTCCAGCACGGAAACGCCCAGCAACCTGGACTCCTGCTTTGCCAGCAGCAGCAGCACTGTGGAGGAGCGGCCTGGACTCCCAGCCCTGCTCCCGTTCCAGGTGGGGCCGCTGCCCCCCGCCGAGCGGACGCTTCTGGACCTGGACGCGGAGGGCCAGAGTCAGGACAGCACCATGCCGCTGTGCCGAGCTGAGCTGAACACTCACAGGCCTGCCCCTTATGAGATCCAGCAAGAGTTCTGGTCTTAGCATGAGAGGGGTTGGGGACAGGTGAGGGGGAAACAGGAGGAGATGGGGGAGCTGGCTGGCACAGCCCTTTCTCAGAGTTGGGACCCCCTGAGACCCAGCCCTACTTCTTGCACTGATAATGCACTTTGAAGATGCAAGGGGATGGAAGCAGAGCCACTTCCGAGGACCTCCTGCCTGCAGGGCCTGTCTGCTGGAAGAGCTGCGGCTGTCAGCTCTGGCTGTGTGAGGAGGATGGGTGCGTGCATGTCCCCTGCCCTCCACGGCCTTCCTCGCCTTTAAGAGGGTGACCTGCTAAGTCACTCAGCCAAATCTCCCTGCTGCTTCCTCTCCTCGGCCCCCTGGGTCTGCTTAGAGCCTGTCTGGGCCTCTGTTAGCTGTCAGCTCAGCCTTCCCAAACACCAGTATTGGATGTTCTGTGATTGATTTTCCTCCTTTCCCTGACGCCCGTGAATCAGAATCCCACTTGGGGGTGTGAGATGAGCTTTTCTGTACCCCAGGTCCATTCACACCAGTTGGAGGGCTGAAGACCAGGCACCCCAGTGTGGAACACAGCATTCCATAGGCCTGGTCCCTCCCTGCTCGACCAGGCACCCGCTTCCCTGAGTGGATTGGCATGAGAGTACCTGTCTCGTGAGAACTAGGGGAGGGGAAGGAGTTAGGAAAAAACACAGCCCGATGGCAGTGAAGAGGAACTGAGTCTGGGGGGGGGGTATGCAATATTCAAAATTCAAGAATAGAGACCAGCGCCTGTTGAAGGCACCTGGGCCTACACAAGAGCAAACCCAATTCCGGTAGGAACACTCGCTCATCTCAGCACAGCTTCTTGGGAGACTCACTTGCTGGTGGTGCCAGTCCTGAAGCCAGTGTCAAAGTTCCTGTGTTGTCCCTTTCATGGTCTGGTCCCTGTGTGTTAGTCCCTTCCCTTGGCCTTCCCTCCAGCCCCTGGGATGAGTGGACTTTGGGGTATGTTTGGTTGGTGGCTATCTCTGTACTGTACCAGAACAGCTTACGGGGTGTGGCCTGAACGCTGAGCCCTGGGGCTGTGAGAGTCCCTCCTCAGCCAGGCTGTCCCCTCTGTGATGCCCTCGAAATAAAAAGGAGCCATTTTTAGTACCGTTTGTGATTGGATGTGGGGAGGTGACGGTGTGTATAAGGTGGTGCCTCATTCGGCGCTGGTGTTGAGCCCCACGCACCGGGGACTGACCCAGGCAGCTGCCCCTGTCTGTGCTCGGCAGTGGACCGTGAGTGGGTCAGAAGTCCAGCAGAGGCCAACCCTGGCTTGGCTCCAAGTTGCTTCCTTGACTTGAGTGTTGAGCTTCCCTGGAGCGTTGAGTCTTCTCTGTTCTGTTTACTCCGAGGCGACCCGTGTCAAGTGTGGACGGTAGTCTTGTAGGGTCATGTTTGTCTTCCCCCAGGACTCCTGGAAGCTGCCCAGTCTTTTCCACCAGAGAGTGTATCTCTGGAGATTCAGGCGGGAGCAGGGGTGACTGCTGCACGCGCCTTGTGTTTGCTGCCTGGGTGCCCAGCTGGGGACTGGTGAATCACTGCGCTCCGCACGACTAACTGTGACGTAACGGATGAACTTGGTTTTCAAACTGGTCCTTTCTGAGCCCACCAGCTCTTTAATTGAGGGTCCCACTGCAGAGAGGCGCTTTGTTCCCCCAAGCTTCTGTTACTCCCGTTCATCTCACCCTTTGTTCAGAGAAGACAGCATGTGAGAGATTTAATTTTGCTCTTAACGTCCTTTAGTTACCAGAGGGACTCGGTGGTGGTGGTGGTGGTGGTGGTGGTGGTGGATGATTCTCTCTTACATGATTTTTTTTTTCATTAGATTTTATTGACTACTAACGAGGGAGAGAGAACCACAGTGTCACAGGGATCAACTTTGGGACCTTTTGCTTAAAAGTTCATGCTCTAGTCACCTTCCAGATCAACTCATCTTACACTCAGACAACTCAGGACGGTGCTAATCTTTTCCCCTGACCTTAACAAAATGTCATCACTTTCCATCTCATGCTCACTGACAAAGCAGAGGAATTGGTTTTTTAAAAAAGGCAGGTTCCAGCAAAGAGGTTGAAAAGCTGCTCTCCGAGCCGATTGCCGAGTCAGGCACGAGGCCCGGAGGCCTGGACAGGTGGGCTTCTGCTCCAGTTCTGCTTCTGTTGTCTGACCTCGGGCTCCTGTCTGAGCCCTTCTCAGATTTCCTTGCCGCACAAGCCGTCGCCACCTGCTTCCCTCGAAGGGCCGGTGGGAATAGCTAGCTGAGCCGCCAGCTAGAAAGTGACTGGCCCTCACCACCTCTGCCTCCCGGGCAGGGCCGTCTCTTTCTCCCCTGGCTGCTGGCAGAGGAGCGAGTCGGGATTGGCCGAGTGTGACTAGGGACGCAGGGTGGCGTACCTCCTTGTCTTCTGCTCTCCTGTCGCACCTGGTGTCTGCCCGCGGCCTCCTCGGGTCCCCCACTTGACTTTTCAGGCTCCTCATGTACCATTAATGTCTCACAGAGGACAGGTGGGGACACGAGAGGCAGTTTCTGAATCATGATATGGGGGCCTCTGGTTTCTTGGAGTGCTTTTTTTTTTTTTTTTTGATTGTATTTATTTATTTATTTATTTATTCTTGGGCATAGACAGAAGCAGACAGGAGGGGGAGAGAAAGACACCTGCAGCCCTGTTTCCCCACTTGTGAAGCTTTCCCCCTGCAAGTAGGGACCAGGGGCTTGAACCCGGGTCCTTGCGCACTATAAGGTATGCCCTTCACCAGGTGCGCCATCGCCTGGCCCCTCTTGGAGTCTTCTCCAGAGTGATTTGTTTAGAGACTTGGATCAGGCCCACTCGGAAAAGTCTCCAGCGGTATGGGGTTCAGGGGGGAGGGTGCACACAGTACTAAGCGCAAGGATCTGGGTTCAAGCCCCCAGCTCCCCACCTGCAGGGGGGACGTTTGACAGGCGGTGAGGCGGATCTGCAAGTGTCTCTCTTTCTCTCTCCCTCTATCTCCCCCCTCAATTTCTCTCTGTCCTCTCCAATTAAATGGAAAAAATGGCCGCCAGGAGCAGTGGATTTGTGATGCTGGCACCGAGCCCCAGTGATAACCATGGAGGAAAAAAAAAAAAAAAGAAAGAAACAAAAAGAAGGGTCTTTGGGAGAGCATCTGCTGACGCTTAAACGCGTGTCACTGCGCGGCGCCCTCACCAAGCCCTGCTCCCTCACAGCAAGACTCAGGTGCACACAGCCTGGCTTGTCAGCCCCCGTGATCCCTCCATGGCCCCCAGGCTGGAGGCGAGGCCCTCCCTGGGCAGTCCAAGATGGTGATCCATATCGCAGGGCCGCGGACCAGGCGGTGATGACTCCGGGACAGAGGATGTTTCCCCTCAGGGTTGAAATCCCCCTCCAGCTAGTCCTCTGGCAATGCGGAACCTCCACCTCTTCCTATCCGCTTTCCCTGCGCCTTTGACTCAGCTGTTTGTCAGGCCCAGTCGGCCTTCTCGGGAGCATTTGGGGCCGGAGCAGGTGTCGCCGCTTCTGGAGTCCCATCATCTTTCTCAGGGCTGTGCTGGAAAGCGTGGGCCTGGGGCAGAAGTGACAGCAGCCCACTGAGCTCGAAGGCTGAGCGGACGGACAGGACTGTAGGAGCGGCAGGAGTCGAGTCACCTGAGCAGCCCACTTGCGTTTATAAACAGTCTTCCCTTCTCTGGACCTCAGAACCCAGCTGTAAGGGAGGATGCTGCCACCTTCCCCACCCGAAACTTGAAGCTTTTGTGACCTTCCCAGGCCAGCTGTGGTAAGCTCACCTTGCTGGACTGCTTTCTTTTGTTAGAGGAAGGTGGTGCCACGTGAGTGCCTGTGGTTCTAGGTGAGAAAGACTTGAATATCTGCGACTCCATAGGACCCAGCCTAGCAGACCACCTGCCCTTCTCCTTGGCTTCAGGCCTGGGGATGTACAAGTTACAGTTGTCGTTAGGACGTCCCCAGATGCCTCTCTTCCACTCAAACAGTTCCCCCAGACCTGCTGTTTCTGGGGCATCCTCAGCCCTAGATTTCTCTCCCACCTGGGAACTTACCACCTCAGGCACTGGTCTGAGGCAGAAACTGGAGTCTTGGCCCATTAAGGCTCATTAACTGGGCTGAGGTGCCTGCTCAGCCTGTCCCAGCTCTGGGGGATCTTGGTTGGCTCTGCAGACTGACTTCCTCCCAGACTGGTGACTAGATTCCTTCCATTCCTGAGACCTTGCTAAGCCCCACCTTCCTTCCCTCCTTCATCCATTTCCAGTCTTGGGCCCTGGGAGGATTCTGTCCTCCCTGGGCTGTTCAGGGCATTGTGCCCCCTCTTCTACAGAATGTTGAACTGGCTTCTGGATGCAGAGCCAGTAAGACTGGTCCTTCCTGATTCTCCCTGTGAAGTTCCTGTTACCTGCCCCCCACCCCAAAAGTCCTGTGAAGTCCTGTGGCTCCTTAGCCCAACTAGCTAAAAATGGAGAAATGTGGGCACAGTTAGTTTCCAGAGTTAAGTTTTTTTCTCTTCCCTTCTCTTCCCTTCTCTTCTTTTCTTTCTCTTTCTTTCTTTCTTTCTTTCTTTCTTTCTTTCTTTCTTTCTTTCTTTCTCTCTTTCTTCTTGCCTCCAGGGTTATTGCAGGGGCTCAGTGCCTGCACTACGAATCCACTGTTCCCAGCAGCCACATTTTCCATTTTGTTGTTGTTGTTGTTGTTGTTGTTGGATAGGACAGAAAGAAATGGAGAGAGATGGGGAAGATAGGGGGAGAGAAAGACAGACACCTGCAGACCGCTTGTCAATCGACCCCCCCCCCCCAGCAGGTGGGGAGCTGGGGGTTCGAAGCACCATAATTAAGACTCTTTCCCAAACTGCTCTTTGTTTCTGTCAGAAATGAAACCCACCTTTTCCCCCTGGCCCTTCTCTCCCAGCTGGTCTGATCCTCCTTCCCTGTAAACACTCACAATCTAGTTTTTTTTTTTACTAAACTGACGGACAGGTATGCCCCCCTCAACTTGATCTCAGGACAGGGTACCAGGATATAGTCACAGAGGTTCAGAAACAGCCTTTCCCACTGGCCACGTGTCGTGAGCAGCTGGGAGTCATGAACCAAGAGGTAGGCTGACTTAGGGAGCTGGAGCCAGTGAGCGAGGGCCTTGTGTATTAGTGCACATCTCTTGCTCTGCGTTTGCTGCAGTCCAAGCTCTCAGAAGTAATCGATTTTCCCATATTCCTGGATACCTGCCCTCCCAGATCTAGGTTTTTATTTAAATGTTTGATATTGTGTCCATCCTGGCTTTATTATTTTTTTTTCATATTATTTTTAATACTGCACTGAAGTATGAGTTGTTTTGATTACTGTTATTATTATTTACTATTACTATTATTATTATTGCCAGTAGGGCTATTGCTAGGGCTCGGTGCCAGCACTATGAGTCCACTGCTCCTTGCAGCCTTTTTTTTTTTTTTCCTGTTGTATTGTATAGGACAGAGAGAAATTGAGAGAGGAGGGGGAGAGAGAAAAAGACAGACACCTGCAAACCAGCTTCACCACTTGTGAAGCCTCCCCCCTGCAGGTGGAGAGCGAGGACTCAAACCTGGGTCCTGCGCCGGCCTTTGTACATAGTATGATGTGCCCTTAACTGGGTGTACCACCGCCCAGCCCCCAATTACTGAATTTTCTTTCAGTGCTGCCTTAAAGCTTGTTTGCATCAAGATGTCTCTGCCCTCACCTCCCCCCCCCCCCCCCACACACACACACGCCTGTCTTGATCTGTTTGACCCTCGGCTTCATCTGTGAATGTGCTTAGGCAGAGTTGTGAAGCAGGTCACGGGTCTGCTTTTCTGTTTGCCTGTCAGGACGGGAGAGGGGTCGTGACTGTCTTCAACTTTGGAGCTTCAGCTGGGGGTGTCTTTTCCGGGACATCTTTCCCTTCCCTTCGGGCTCTCTCAACTCAGAGAGATGAAGAGAGAGAGAAAGAGAGAATTAGGGGAGAGAAAATGATGGCAGTAGAGGCTCCTCCAGAGTCTCATATTTGGGGCACTTCTGAATCCCCCCAGCTGTAGCCCTGTCTCACTCATGTCTTCTCCCGAACTCCAGAAACATTGGCGTGGCTGCAGCATCCGTGGCCCTGTGCCTGGCTTCCCGCCATCATCAGCACTGTGAGTCCCGGCACTCCTCGTGCCCTGCCATCTCTGTTTGGCTCTCGTCTCGCTCCCCCTCCAGCTCCACAAGTCAGCCATGCTGGCTGTGGCTCTTCCTCATCCCTGTGAGTGAGCACAGGCCGGGCCCAGCCTAGGTGCGGGAATGCACGCTCCACGTCAAGAAGCCGTCGCTTCCATGCAGGGGCCACTGACGCAGAGTCTGTCTTCTCTGCACCAGCGTGGCAGCAGCATCAGCCTTCTGAGGGGCTCCAGCACCATCTCTTCTTTGCTGCCGGGCACATTTCAGGCCACAGTTCAGAAGCTCTGGAGGGAAACTGAGCCTAGGTTAGGTCCTGCACACAGTGGTGTGCCGTGTGGCTAAGCCGTCATCTGCCTCCTTGACTGGAGACTCCCAACGGGACTTGCAGCTTCCCCAGAGCTCAGCTGACTTCTCTGTCCTGCTGGCTTCCTCCTCCATTTTCTTTCCTTGGTTTTTCAGGAATGTGTCCTATGTGGGGCTTGAATGTGTCAGTTACGTAGCTCTCCCCCTCCCGTCCCCCCACCGTGAAGGCCTGTGGGTCTCTTTCCTGCTCCCAGCCCTTGCTGGCCTCATGACTGCTCTTTGCCACAGTTTGAACCCTGTATCCTTCCCCGTCTCTGCATTTGGAAGAACTTATTGTAGATTCTCCTTGGGAACTTGAAACTGGGCTTTTGCCTTTTTCTTGTATCGAAGCACACATCCTTAGTACCTGATATAGCAAAAAAAAAAAAAAGAAAGAAAGAAAGAAAGAAAGAAAGAAAGAAAGAAAGAAAGAAAGAAAGAAAGAAAAAAGGGAGGTAGGTGATGGTCTTACCAACTCCCTGTAGTTTCCTCACTAATGCTACATGCTTGTGCTACACACACTCGCCTGCTCACTCATTCACACTTAGACTGAGTCTAGTATATATCCTATAGTCTTTAAGATTAAGGAAAGGAGTTGGAGATGGGGTTTTAACTTAGTTTGCAGAGAAGTTTTCCTTGAGATTCCCCTCCCTGTTAGAATCTTTGCGTCCAGAGACAGTGGAAGGTTCCTCTGTGTTCAGCTTATCCCTCGGTAGTTAAGTCACTAGTTTTTGTCCCTAGACCTTCCTTGCTCCAATGTCTTATCCATGTGTTTTCACCCCATATCCTTGAATTCCCATTTTGCCTTGGGATTAAGTTATTGTAATTTGTCAACAATATTTAAAAGAAAAATAGAAAAGTCCTGCAGGAAACTTGTCAGGTTCTTTTCTTTGGCTGTTGTTTGTTGGTTCTGTTTTGTTTTCAAGGTACTAGAAAGTGTTAACTAGGGGATGCCAAGCAGGCTTGGTTCAATGGCTAAAGCTCTTATCTTATTACAGTGTAATGTTGATCTTAGCCTGGTTTCAACACCGGAGCACACACAGACTTGAATAAAACTGTTGTAACAATGACTTTTGGTTTGCAGTGGTCCTTTGTGAACTTGCCCCTTCCCTTCTTTTCCTTTTAATGAGACAAGAAGTCCATGTCACAGACTTTTCTGGGTAAAAATTCCAAACACAAGAAAAATAAAAACTCTACCAAGAGAAACGGATTTGCTGCCAGAAAGAGGTGTGAGAGGAGCCTCTCTATGAAAGCCCTACAACCCCTGCTGGACCACAGGGATCTTTCTGAAATTTGGCACTAAATGGGACCTGTCCAGACGGTGTCATCTCTTCTTACAGCACACTTTGCAAGGACATGCATCTTGGTTGTCAGAGTCCCTAGTGAGTGTGCTGTCTCCTCATTCCTCTCGCCCACCCTGATATTCCTGTTGACGTTGTGAGTGAGTGCGGCTGAAAGAACAGACACCGAAGGTGTTGTAGACAAGACTTGGCGGCCATGGAGTCATGGATTCCTTGTGATCCAGATACTCTTAATGACACATGTCAGCTGTGACCTTGGGCAAGGCCCTTAGCCCGGTGGTACCTCTTCTGAAGCAAATTGATGACCACAGCAGCCTTTGTGCTTTCATGTTCCATCATGATACGTGTCGGGTACAGATGAAGGGGGAAGAAGAACCATGCTTGGATCCATTTCTCACCATTTTAGTCCCCGATTGCATCACTGAGCTGCCTATAGAAAAATGGCTTCTGGGGTCGGGCGGTAGCGCAGCGGGTTAAGCGCAGGTGGCGCAAAGCGCAAGGACTTGTGTAAGGATCCTGGTTCGAGCCCCCGACTCCCCACCTGCAGGGGAGTCGCTTCACAGGCGGTGAAGCAGGTCTGCAGGTGTCTGTCTTTCTTTCCCCCTCTCTTCTCCTCCTCTCTCCATTTCTCTCTGTCCTATCCAACAACACGATGACATCAATAACAACAATAAAAAACAAGGGCAACAAAAGGGAAAATAAATATTTAAAAATTTTTAAAAAAGAAAAGAAAAATAGCTTCTGTAGACCTCTAGTAGATCCCTCTCTGCACCATCACTAGTCACTTCCAGGAACATCATTGTACCCTCAGGGGCCTCCAGGACCTCGCCCTCACTGTACAGCCACACGGTAGGGATGGCCCCACTCTCTGAAGGGAGGCTGGGTCAGCCTACTCTGGCCCTCGAGGAAATGAGTGCAGTCCAGAATATTCCCAGCTGTGACCAGGGACTGTGAGCTCAGACTTGACAGGGACACAGAGGTCACACAGGCTCCTGTGCTGAATATGAGTAGATGTGAGCCCTGGGTCAGATTGATGGGGTGAACAGTTAATGGTATTTCTACACTTGCCTTGTATTTGGGAACTACTTTCAACCCTAATCCTGCTTTCTAGCCCTTTCTCAACTCTGACACCATCTTCCCAGACAATACTTTTAGTCCACCCAATACTTTTAGTCTACCTGTATGTTAGCTATTAGACTCAAGCAGAAATGGCTTAAAGTCATGGGCCATGTGAAATATACCTAAACAGATTTACTAGCTTCTTTCTAGAACCTTGCCTCTCCAGATCCCTACCCCACGAAGGAAAGATAGAAACAGGCTGGGGGTATGGATCCACCCGCCAACACCCATGTCCTGCAGAGAAGCAATTACAGAAGCCAGACCTTCCTTCTGCACCTTTGCAGATACATCTCTGGATAGAGACAGCCAGCGATCTTTGGTCCATATTCCCAGAGGGATAAAGAATAAGGAAACTTCCAATGGAGGGGATGGGACAGGGAACTCTGGTGGTGGGAACTGTGTGAAATTGGTACCCCGGTTACCTTATAATCTTAATCATTATTAAAACACTAATTAAAAAATAAAAAATGGCTTCTGAACAGTAATGGGCACTGTCATATTTTAAATGCCATGACCTTTCATTTCACTCCAAACTTCTTAGCCCCCCCTTTAAAAATTTTAATTATCTTTATTTATTTATTTATTTATTGGAGAGAGACAGCCAGAAATTGAGAGGAACCATGACATATATAGGGAGAGAGAGAAGAGAGAGAGAGAGAGACACATCTGCAACACTGCTTCACCATTTACAAAGCTCTCCCTTTGCAGGTGAGGACTGGAGGCTTGAACCAGGGTCTTTGTGCATTGCAACATGTGTGCTCAACCAAGTGTACCACCACCGGGCCCCAGCCCCTTTCTCTACCACCCTGGGAGAGGTGACTGTGAGATGATGGAGCTCTCTCTGGGGTGCATAGACTTGGAGGGAAAACATAACCTTTTGCTGAACTCCACATAGGTTTGGCCAGGATTCCCATAATTCTTTTTGGATAAAGCAGATTTGGCAGTGATTAAGAACTGGCCGAACTCTGCAATGAAAGAGATGTCTTGGAAGGCACTTGTAGGTATGTGAACTGTTCCATGTTGGTGCGAAGCAGTTTGGCCATGTGACACTTAATTCTGTTCACATGAGCCCAGATAGCACTTAGTAATAAAAACTGGCCACAGTGTGTTACGCACAACCTGCACTGTCTCTTTAATAGGCTCTCAGCAGCCTTGAGAATAAGTCCTGTGTAGTAAGTGTCCCTTCCTGGAAAGGGGTGCAGTGGGCAAAGTGTCGGGCTCTCAGCATTCGCTCCAGAGTTTGAGAGAACTAGGCCACTTGCCTCAGCTCTGCCCCCCGGCCCTGAGCTGGACACGAGATGACTCCGGAAGCACTGTGCTTGGAAGACAGAATTGAGAGGGGAACCAGGAACCTCTCTTCCCTCCTTCCTCTCTCTCCTCCTCCCCTTTGAGACACGGTGCCCGGAATGGGCAAGTCACCACGTGAGGAATGTAAGGAGAACCTAGTGAGGACAGAGAATCAGAGTGTCCTCAGAAAGAAGGCACCAGCGAAGGGCCCTGGAGGGCACTGCTGGTTGCAGTGTCAGGCGCTAGCTGGGCGTGCAGTGTGTAAGTCACATGTCCTGTGACAGGAGCTGGGCTGGGGCTGGCAACACCACACCCCTGCTGATTTGACTATGGAATGTGCTTCATTCAGGACTGGGTCTGACGTGTTAATCCTCTGAGCCCTCTGGTCCCACCAATCTGGTCTAACGAAGCTGAGAAGAACATGTTCAGGATCAGGGAGTGGGGTGGTGGTGAAGGGTGGGTGTCTGCTGGCCTGCCCTGTCTCTCTCCCCAGACATCATCCACCCAGCAGCCACCCAGTCACGAAGGCCTTAAGTGCAGGCTGAGTGAAAGACCCTGGAGACTAACTTCTTTGTTATTCGGTGGATAGAAAGTTTGGGATGGGGGGACAGGCGGTAGTGCAGTGGGTTAAGCACACATGGCACAAAGCATGAGGACCAGCTTAAGGGTCCCGGCTCGAGCTCCCGGCTCCCCACCTGCAGGGGAGTCACTTCACGGGCGACGAAACAAGTCTGCAGGTGTCTGTCTTTCTCTCCTCCTCTGTGTCTTCGCTTCCTCTCTCCATTTCTCTCTGTCCTATCCAGCAACAACAACAGCAATGGCAACAATAACAATAATAACAACAGGGGCAGCAAAATGGGAAAAAAAGGCCTCTAGGAGCAGTGGATTCATAGTGTAGGCACCAAACCCCAGCGATAACCCTGAGGCAAAAAAAGAAAGAAAGAAAGAAAGAAAGAAAGAAAGAAAGAAAGAAAGAAAGAAAGAAAGAAAGAAAGGGATAAGGGAGGGGCTACCCTAGGAAGTATGCTGTGTGACATGAGCACCTGAACGTCTATAGAAAAACACACTTTTTTTAAAAAAAATTTATTAGTGACTTAATATTGATTCACAAAATTATAATAGGGGTGTGATTCTGCCCCGTTCCCACCGCCAGAGTTCTGTGTCCCCATTCCTTCTATTGGAAACTGCAATGATTTTCCCCAAGGTCACAGTAAAAGGATGTATTTTTTAAACAAGATTTTAAAAAATATTTATTTATTTATAGAGACAGAAATTGAGAGGGGAGGGGAATATAATCCCCCCCCAGTAAAACATTCACTAGAGCATGCAGAAAGGAATGGATGCACAGCTTAAAGAAATCACCACAAAATTCTAAGTGTATATTTATTTTTATAAATAAAGCAGAGGGAGACTGAGTGGTGCTTTACTGGATTAAGCGCACTTAGTACTAAACACAAGGATCCGCTCAAGGATCCGGGTTCAAGCTCCCGGCTCCCCACCTGCAGGGGGTCACTTCACAGGCGGTGAAGCAGGTCTGCAGGTGTCTGTCTTTCTCTCCCCCTCTCTGTCTTCCCCTCCTCTCTCCATTTCTCTCTGTCCTATCCAATAAAATGGCAAAAATGACTGCCAGGAGCAGTGGATTCATAGTGCTGGCACCAAGCCCCCTACACACACATTTTTTTTAAACAAGGTAGAACAAAAATCATCAATTATTTCAGCTAAGGATTTTGCTACCCCTGTGGTAAGTTAAATAAAGCACACTGGTGTGGCCTAGGAGGTGACACAGTAGATAAAGGCCTGGACCTTCAAATGGGACATCCCAATTTGACCCTCACTATTGCATATGCCAAAGTGATGTTTTCATTTTCTTCTCTCTCCCCATCTTCTAGCTTTCACAAGTAAATGAATCTTTAAACAAATACAGTGGGATAGAAGATGCTTTAAAAACTATTGTTGGGGGAGTTGGGTGGTAACGCAGCAGGTTAAGCGCACCTGGCGCAAGGTGCAAGGACAGGCATAAGGGTCCCTATTCGAGCCCCAGGCTTCCCACCTGCAGGGGAGTCGCTTCGAAAGCGGTGAAGCAGGTCTGCAGGTGTCTGTCTTTCTCTCCCTCTCTGTCTTCCCCTCCTCTCTCCATTTCTCTCTGTCCTATCCAACAATGACGACATCAATAACAACTACAACAATAAGCAACAAAGGCAACAAAAGGGAATAAGTAAATTAAAAAAAAATTTAATAAAAAACTATTGTTGGGTTTTATTTTATTTTATTTTATTGGGTTTTTTAATATTTTTATTTATTTCCTTTTGTTGCCCTTGTTTTATTGTTGTAGTTACTGTTGTTGTTATTGATGTCGTCGTTGTTGGATAGGACAGAGAGAAATGGAGAGAGGAGGGGAAGACAGAGAGGCGGAGAGAAAGACAGACACCTGCAGACCTGCTTCACCACCTGTGAAGCGACTCCCCTGCAGGTGGGGATCCGGGGGCTCGAACCAGCATCCTTACATCAGTCCTTGCGCTTTGCACCACGTGCGCTTAACCCACTGTGCTACCACCCGACTCCCTTTATTTTTTATTTTAAATTGAGCAGTACTTCAGAACTGAAGCAATCCAGGAATTATTTTCTGAATTATCTTTTCCCCTTCAATAATTTTTGAGGTCTTGAGTTGCCACCAGGTGGCAGTGATGAGAACAAAGAGCAGGTTGGGGGTGGTGGTGTGCGTGAGTGTGAGCAGGAGATGGAGGAGAGGAGAGGAAAGGCCCAAATTGAGGAAGAAAGTAGGATTTGCAGTAGTGAGTTTTATGACAATGGCAGAGTTCCTAGTAGCAATGTTATGTGTAGACTCTACAGGGGAAAAAAAAAAGACAGGTTCAAATGCATGTCAAATAGTATCTTGGGCATGTTGTTTGTTTTAGTTCCTCTAACAAAAGCCAAGCACATTCCTAGGAGGCTTAAAAAGTGAGCAGATTAAACTGAAAGAGGCCAGTCTTTTCCATTTTGTGTTGTTAATGAGATAACAGCAATCTTCAGGGTTTAAACTGCTGTCTGGTGGCACAGTAAGCTAAACCCTACACACCAGTCTTGCACAGAGAGGAAATTTGCTTTATCACGCAGTCAGAGGTTCAGGGTACTTTTTTTTTTTTTGCCTCCAGGGTTATCTCTGGTGTCAGAGTTGGAAGCAGGACTAGAAACTTAAAAAACTGACACCAGGGTGGGGGTATGTGGGACTATGTGAAAGCTTAGTAGAGCTTAGGGAAGCTCTCCCATCCTTGGATGGAGGTCTGGAAAGACACCCCACTTGTTAGCCTCTCTCCTTATGGAAGTCTCCCAGACTCGGTTTCTCCTTCTTAATCTCTCAAGCTCACAGGAAGCCTACAGGCCTCTCACACTTAGTTTCTCCCTGCTAACAGGCCAAATGGCTGCCTGCTTTAGGGTTCACTCAAAGTTCACACATCCACTTCACCTTTTGATCACAAAGGAGAACACACTCTATCATACACCTCCCCAACACCAGACAGTGAAAAGCCCCAAATCCTATGTTCTTGTGCTCTTTGATATCTATGATTTACATCAATTTTAGTTTTTCTTTTCTCTACCTCACCTTACTGGTTTAACCCCTATGCTTCTCTCAAATGCCTTTGGATAATTAACTTGCTTGCATCATGGAGAATAGTTGTTTTGACCTTTCTGTATTGCATCAATTCTTGTCATACCAGCCCCCTACCATAGGGGCAAGCTGACCTTTAAGAAACCTGTAATTTCCAACATATGTGGAAAATGTTCTTTATTTAAGTCTCTATATACACCTGTACCCATCTCCAAATAAATGAGTGTTCATACCAGAGTACTCCCAGACTCCTCCTTTCTGTATCACGCAGTCACTAGAACTGGTGAGGGAGGATCGGAGACTTACCCCCTGGCTGGAGCCACTCCACGTGAGTGCCGGAGAGGAAATTTGCTTTATCACGCAGTCAGATGTTCAGGGTACTTTTGTTTTGTTTTGTTTTGCCTCCAGGGTTATCTCTGGTGTCAGAGTTGGAAACAGGACTAGAAAGCTGAAAAGACTGCCACCAGGATGGGGGCATAGCATAATGCTTATGCAAAGAGACTTTCATGCCTGAGGCTCTCAAGTCCCAGGTTCAATCCCCCACACTGCCAAAAGCCAGAACTGAGCAGTGCTCTGGTAAAAAAAAAAAAACCTGCCACCAGTGTTATCACTGGGGCTCATGCCTGCACAACAGTCCACCACGACTCCTGGCAGCCTTCCTTTATTGATTTACTTATTTTAAATAAATACAGAAATCAAGAGGAAACAGTTACCAAGGGAGAAAGAGAGACACCCACAGCACTGCTTCACCACTCATGAAGCCCCCTCCCCAGTCCCCACAGGTGGGAGAAGCTTGAACTTGGGTCCTTGCACATGGTAATGTAGGCACTGCATCAGGTACACCATGACCCAGTCTCCTGGGCCCACAGAGGCTGCAGCAGATTTACAGCCTGTGTCTTATTCCCACAGGTCCTTGGGAGTCCTGTAGGAATGGTGGGGGGTGGGCGGAGTGGTATTTGGAATGGGCATCATTGGTTTAGGGGCAAGAGGTTACCTTTGGGAGTTGGGTGGTAGCGCAGCAGGTTAACCGCAGGTGGCGCCAAGCGCAAGGATCCATGTGAGGATCCTGGTTCTAGGCCCCGGCTCCCTACCTGCAGGGGAGTCGCTTCACAGGCGGTGAAGCAGGTCTGCAGGTGTCTGTATTTCTCTCCCCCTCTCTGTCTTCCCCTCCTCTCTCCATTTCTCTCTGCTTATCCAACAATGACTACAATAATAACTACACAATAAAACAGCAAGGGCAACAAAAGGGAATAAATAAATAGATAAAAATAACCTTCTTTTTTTAAAAATGAGGTTACCTTTGAGAGAGTTAGTTGAGCCTCTGGATGACAAAACAGTATATAAGCCTAAGCTTTGCTTAGGTGTGACAAACTGTAAATGGGCACTGGGAAATACTAAAGCCAAAATAATTTTAAAAATATTTTATTTATTTTTTTAATGAGAAAGATACATAAGAATCATACAGAGAGAGAAAGACCAGGGCACTGCTCAGCTCTGGCTTATGGTGGTGCTGGGGATTGAACTTGGGACCTCAGAACCTCAGTCTTCTGCATAATCATTATGCTATTTCCCCAGCCTAAACCAAAATAATTTTTCTTTCCAAGGCAGTCTGGCATAGCTGACAAATCAGAGAATCTCTAGAAGTGTTTGTCTGTTTGTATATACAGGCAGGCAATGCTTTCTCAAGGGTTGCCACTGAAAGGAACTCAAGCCTCTACTGGGGCTGAGCATCCAGAATGGGCTTATGCACTGCTGTCACAACAGACATGGCCGTGACACAGTACTAACTCTGCCTCCACTCACAGCTGGGCTCTGCCAGGCGGCTCCCTCTGACATTTCCTGACACATCCATAAACCTTGGTATTCCACCATCTCTGTCCTGCTAGGCACTGTGCTCGCACAGAGTGCAATAGACCTTGTAGGTAGACTTGAGAACAACACATCAATACAGGGGGAAAAAGAAAGAAAGATCTAGACATCTTCAAGCCACTCCAGCCTCATAGAATTTTAAAATGCGGGAGTTGGGCGGTAGCGCAGCGGGTTATGTGCACATGGTGCAAAGCACAAGGACCCTGGAAAAGATCTTTGTTTGAGCCCCCCTGGCTCCCCGCCTGCAGGGGAGTCGCTTCACAGGCGGTGAAGCAGGTCTGCAGGTGTCTGTCTTTCTCTCCCCCTCTCTGTCTGCCCCTCCTCTCTCCATTTCTCTCTGTCCTATCCAACAACGACAACATCAGTAACAACAACAATAATAACGACAACAATAAAAACCACAAGGACAACAAAAGGGAATAAATAAATATTTTAAAAAATAAAATTAAAAAAAAGAATTGTAAAATGCTTTAATGTCCACTCACTTTAATCTCTAGTAAGACTATGAGTCCAGATGACTGGATTAAATGGAAGCCTTTACACAGCCAAGAAAGGTGGGCAAGAGCCTCAGGGAAAATGAATGGCTAGGGACGCTGTTGAACTTGACGGCCCTTTCCCCTTCCTTTCTTCATTTCTCTCTTTCGTTCCATCCACAAGCAGTCACCTGCTTCACCGCCTGTGAAGCGACTCCCCTGCAGGTGGGGAGCCAGGGGCTCAAACCGGGATCCTTACACCGGTCCTTGCGCTTTGCGCCACGTGCGCTTAACCCACTGCGCCACTGCTGGGTTCCCACAAAACTTTTTGGTTTTTACCAGAGCACTGTTCAGCTCTGGTTTATGGTGGTGTGGGAGATGGGACCTTAGAGCCTCAGGCATGAGAGTCTGTGAGATATCAGTGTTAAGCAATCTCCCCAAAGGTCTATGTGACAGTGTCCTGGGACCCCTCCACTGGCCTGGCATTCACTTTTTCCACCCATCTGTGACTGGACCTCGTTTATGACTAACCGCACAGTGAGTAAGAGCAGGCTCATATGGTAAGAGACAGACATAAGGACGACCCCAGGAAGATTGTGAGAGAAGGGCGGCCTTTCCTGTCTGCTCACTGACACGCTGGCCTCTGTCCACTAGAGGCCAGTCACTCCCTCTAGTCACAGTCCTGACCATCAGAAATGTCTCCAGATGCCGTTAAATGTCCACTCGGGACCCAAATTGCTCCCATCTGGGAACTACTGGTTTAAGCTCTGACCTAAAAGATGAGGGAGGCCATCAGGAGAGGGTTGTGCCAGGGTCCTTTTAAGGAGTAGGAAAGAGTTTGGCTTTTATTCCAAGTACAGAGAAATTAGTCTCTCTCTCTCTCTCTTTTTTTTTAGATACAGGGGAAAGAATGATAAAGACAGAGAGATAGCACTATCCCTCACTTGTTAAGCTTCCCCCATGCAGATATTCCCATATGGTGGTAACTGGAGGCTCAGACCTAGGTCCTATCACACAGTCAAGTGTGACTCTACCAGTTGAGCCATCTCCTGGTCCATCATGCAGGTTATTTAAAAAAAATTATTAGTGACTTAATAATGAGAACAAGATTGTAAAATAAGAGGGGTACAATTCCATACAGTTCCCACCCCCAGAGTTCCATGTCCCATCTCCTCCACTGGAAGCTTCCTTATTCTTTTTACCTCTGAGAGTATGGACCCAGGGTCATTATGGGGTGCAGAAGGTGGGAGTTCTGGCTTCTGTAATTGCTTCTCTGCTGGACATGGGCTTTGGCAGGTGGATCCATACTCCCAGCCTGTTTCTGCCTTTCCCTAGTGGGGTAGGGCTCTGGAGAGGTGAGACTTTGGGACACACTGGTGGGGTCATTTGCCCAGGGAAGTCAGGATGGAATCTTAGTAGCATCTGCAACTTGGCTGAAAGGTGGTAAGATATAAAGCAGGACAACTGTTTAATAAACAGGAACCCAAAGGTAGACACAGAGCAGATGAAATTAGGAATCTGTGTGGAAAGGAACTAGGAAGTCTGTTTTAGGTATGCTCCAAGGGCCTACGACTTTAGTAATTTTTTCCTGAGCCTGATAGCTAATACATAGATGGACTAAAAATGTATTGTTTGGGAAGATGGTGTCAGAGTTGAGAACAGGGATAGAAAGCTGGATTAGGACAGAGAGTAGCTTATTTTCAGCTACATATGGAGACCCAGGATTCTCTTTTCTTCCCCTTGGTAAAGTGAGCAGTGCTTTCACAGTCTTTTTTTACTTCTTCTTCTCCTTCTTCTCTCTCCTTCTCCTTCTCCTCCTCCTCCTCCTCCTCCTCCTCCTCCTCCTCCTCCTCCTCCTCCTTCTCCTTCTCCTTCTCCTTCACCTTCACCTTCTTCTTCTTCCCAAAAGAGAAGCGATCTTTAATTCCTTACCCCTTCTCTGTCTGTCACTCTCATCGTCTTCCCCTGCTCCTCTAAGTCTTGGAAATCACAGTTTTCAATATAAAAGCTTTCACTCCACTAGTAATGTGGGAGCCTTCACTGTAACACCCTCTTGGAATGTTATTAACTAAAAGTTGATCCTCTCCCCAAGATTTGCTAACCTGTCTCACATTATACGGATTAATCATTCTGTCCAAGAAAAGAAAAGACCCCCAAGACCCCAGCAGGGACTAATGCTTGTTTCTAAATTGTGCAGAAGCGAGTTCTCTGTCCCGTGGGACACCAGCTGGTAGTGGGATCTCTGAGGTACTGGTTTCTGCTTGTCAACCTGGGAAGGCAGAGAAAGCACAGCTGGTCAATGAATGAGGCAAATCGAGATTTCATCAGGAAAATCTAGGCTGAATGCCAAGATTTCACTTTCAACTTTTTTTTAAGATTTAACTACTAGGGCCCTAGTGATGGAGCATTCGGCTAGGCACACACATCACCGTGAGCTAGGACCCGGGTTCCAGCCCCTGCTGCCCACCTGCAGGGGGGATGCTTCATGAGTGGTGAAGCAGGTCTGCAGGTGTCTGTCTTCCCCTTCTTCTCAATTTCTCTTTCTTTCTTTCTTTCTTTCTTTCTTTCTTTCTTTCTTTCTTTCTTCCTTTCTTTCTGTTTGCTTTAATTTTTTTTTGTTTTTTGCCTCCAGGGTTATTGCTGGGGCTTGGTGCCAGCACTATATGAATCCACTGCTCCTGGAAGCCACGCTTTCTATTTTGTTGCCCTTGTTATTGTTGTTATTGTTGCCATTGCTGCTGTTGTTGTGGGAGAGGACAGAGAGAAATGGAGAGAGGAGGAGAAGACAGAGAAGGAGAAAGACAGACACCTGCAGACCTGCTTCACCGCCTCTTGCAGGTGGGGAGTCGCCAGGGGCTTGAACTGGGATCCTTGAGCTGATCCTTGCACTTAACCCGCTATACCTACTACCTGGCCCCCTTTCTCTCAATTTCTTTCTGTCTGCCAAATAAAAATAGTAAGAAAAAAAAGGGGGAATGGCCTCCAGGAGCAGTGAATTTCTAGTGCAGGCACCAAGCCCCAGTAATAACCCTGCTGGGGAAAAAAGAAAAAAAGAAAAAAGATTTAGTTACTTATGAGAGAGAAGCAACCAGAGAATCACTCCAGGACATGTCATGCCGCAGTCAAATGCAGGATCTCATACTTGCAAGTCCAACAAGCTACCTACTACACCCCCTCATCCCCTCAGAAAGCTCACTTGCAACATTAACCCCACCTGGGTTAACTTGTTGTCTACACAATGACTCCACCATTCCCCAGATTCCTCCCCCTCTTTTTTTTTTTTCTAATAGAAACAGAGAAACAGACCCAGGCCTTCTGCATGGCAACATGTATACTCTACCTGCTGGGCTACTGCTTGGCACCTTACCATTAAGATCATCGGTGCTATGAAATCCGCTCAACGTCCCCACTTCAGTCCAGGAATCAGGCGTTGTTATTTGGTTGTGGAAAACAGAAGCACAGTTACCTGGAAGCAGAGTTCCAAGGAAGCACAGCCTTTGATTTGAAAGGCATCTGAGGTGAGTCTCTTGGCTGAATGGGTCACTGACACAGGTCACAGGGGAGAAGGCTGTTTGGTGAAGGCCACCAAGGATTACCTTGGAAGCGGAAGACCATCGGGGCCAGGCTTTGACAAAATATTAGGAATGTTAAGAAGAGCTGTTTGCTAGCTTGTTATTTGCATAAACATGGCTGCCAGGGTTTTCAACTGTAGTCTGCAGGTGTGTAATTAAGTGAGAGGGCTTGGCTTAATTGGCACCAACTGGGAGACTAAGTTGTTGATGCAGCGTATGATAGTAATCACCAGCTATTAAAATCTGGCGTGTGTGCGTGTGTGCGTGTGTGCGTGTGTGCGTGTGTGCGTGTGTGCGTGTGTGTGTTCCCGCATTCCAACTGTGTGGCTTGCCTTTGGGTCTCCAAACTCTGGGTAAAAAAAAAGACCTAGTGCCACATTGTTACTATGTGTTATTGTTGTTGTTGTTTTAATTAATTTTTTTATTATCTTCATTTATTAATTAGATGGGGACATCCAGAAATTGAGAGAGAAGGGGGTGATAGAGAAGGAGGGAGACAGAGAGACACCTGCAGCACTGCTTCACCACTCACAAAGCTTTCCCCCCTTGCAGGTAGGGACCAGGGGCTCAAACCCAGGTCCTTGTGCATTGTAACATGTGAGCTCCACCAGGTGCGCCACTACCCGGCCTCTCTTCACTGTGTTCTTGTGTTTTGTTTTGTTTTTTGCTGCCTGCATGAAAATTCTAGTCTGGCTTGTGGCAGTGGTACTCAGCTAAAGGAGGCTCTAGTCCTGAAGCAAAAATCAAAGAAAAAATTTAAAACAAGCAGACCAAAAACACACAATCATCTCAACCCAATCACAAGCCACTGCAGACATCTCATTACAAATGCCCACACACTGTCCCTTGTGATGCTTAGTGTCACAGAACCTGGGGGCTTAATGTGAACATAGCAGTTATTGTATGCTTTACATTGGGTTCTAGTTCTTCCCCGCCAAGAGAATTGCATCAGTCCTGTTAATTTCGCGGGCCCACTTGGCCCCGCCCCAAGGGACCCCGGGAGAGGGTTCCTGAGTTCGAGAGTGCGAGAGTTTTCAGAGGGTTCCCCAGTAAGAGAGTTCCAGAGTTCCAGAGTTGGAGAGTTTCAGGGTTACAGAGTAAGAGAGAGTTCCATAGTGGAAGAGTTTCAGAGTTAAGAGAGTTCCTGAGTTCCAGAGTAAGAGAGAGGTTGCTTGCGCCGCCGCAAAGAGACAGCAGAGTTCTGTTTGGTGATTAGTTTGTCTTAGTTTATGAATCGTGGTTCCTGAATAAACAAATACAGCTTCCCTGCCCAGCCGTTGTCTCCGCGTCTCTGTTACCCGCCGTGAAGCTAGCCCAGCCAGCCCGGCAAGAGCTTCCGAAATTTTTAACAACAGCAGTGACTCTGTCTCCTCCTGTCCTGGCTGAGATCTCTGAGGGTCAGGGTTATGAACTGGCATGTCACCCAGCTGAGAGCTGGCACTGGGGAATGAGTGGCAGTGGCACCCAGGTAATGTGCCCTCCCTGGTTTGAGCCTGAGATCCTCCTTAGGTAGCTCCAGGGCCATCTTTTCTACAACCCTTTCTGCCTCCCCTCCTCCCCTGCATATGTATCTCCTTCCACAAGAATCTCTACCCTCAGTGACGGACATGCTTGCTTTTCTAGTCTTTTCACTAGAAAAAAAAACAAAACACAGAAAAGACTAGAAGTGTGGCTACCCTGCCACAGAGGCTTCGTGGAGAGAGGAGGACAGTTGCTGCAGGTAACTGAAATGCGAAATGGCGGAAGACAGTTCCCTTTTCAAGTCATGAGGGAGCCACTTCACCTTGGCAAAGGTGATCTACTGAGTAGAGACCATAAAGGTGTGGCAGAGCTCCTGCCCTCCCAGAGTGAGCCATTTCCTGCATTCTGCCAGCACAGGCCCATTACATCACGAAGATGCTGTGTTTACCTGGCAATGATCTCAAGTAGGAGGCGGTCCTTTCAAAAAGTTCTCTTTGATCCTTGCAGGCAGTGTCCTGAGAGGTGAGGTGAGGGAGGGCAGGGGAGGTCCTCTACCTATGGGAGGGGAAGGGAAGGCACACAGAGAGTGACAGCTGTCAGGTCCCCAGGCTCCTGGTCTCCCTTCCAGTACTCAGTCCATTTGAATCTCGCCTCTACTTCTCCAGCAGATGGAGGCTCTGAAAGGGCCTTCATTTGCCTTCCCACAGGCCAATGCTGGGTGTGTGTGTCTGTGGGCGGGGGAGTTCTCAGGTGTTCCTAAGAGGAGAGTAAAACTGAGGTCCTGGAGGTGGTGCACTGGATAATCTCAAGCATGAGGGCCAGAGTGTGATCTCTGACCCCCAGTCTGCCATGGCAATGCTCTGGTTCTCCCTTTCTCTCCCTAAAGTTCCTAAAACTCCTAAACTGAGACCCTCCCTAAAGAAAGGGACGGGGTGGCAGGAATACTGCTAATCATGCACCAAGCACAGCCCAGGGCCCCACAATGGCTCCTGACGTCAGTAGTGTTTGAAGCCTGTTCTTGTGTAAGGCTGAGAACCTTTGAGGTCTATTCTGTGACAAGCTAGTGGTCATTCCAAACTGAAGAGTTGAGTTGACAGTGGGTTACAAAAAAAAAAAGACCATATAGGAGAGGAATAATAGACTGAAAAGCTATTTAGGCCAGTAAACCTAGAGTGAAAAGATGAGCTGGACTTTGGAGGCACTTGTGCAAAAAAGACTAAGGGTAGGAGAGACAGCATAGAGGTTATGCAAAAAGACTTCCGTGCCCTCGGCTCTGTACCTCAGCCCTGTACCTCAGCCACCAGAAGCCAGAACTGAACAGTTCTCTGGTAAAAACAAAACACTCGTGGAAACCATTTACAGCATTTAGGTGATGGACAGGAAGCACCTGGAGGGGCGGGTGGTGGGGCCAGTAAAGAGAATTTAAGGTCAGGGGCTAGAATCTGCTGACTTGGAGAGGATGGGAAGGGCAGAGAGGTGGAGACAGACTCATCAGTTCCCATCTTCTCCTCCCTCTTCTCTATTCCCACCTCCACCCTCCCCCCTTCTCTCTGCTCCTCCCCCCTTCTCTTCCTCATCTTCCTCTGTCTGTCTTCTGCTGTGCACTGTTCCCAATCTCCACCTCCAGCTCAAGGCTGTGGGTCTAAGTTCCCAGCCCCATAGAGCACAACAAGGAAAAATCTGTTTCCTCAGTTTTACGCCCTGAGCTCAGCAAGAACCAGCAAGCTCCTTCAGCTATGGAGATAGACTCTGACTCATCTATTCCCCTCTTAAACTCCTCTCCATTTCCTGTTGGAAGACTGGATGAAAAACTTCCGACCAGTAGGTTGTCAGACAGGCACAAATCTCCCCGAAAGAACCCCGAGGGAATTTCTGTCAGGTCAGAGGAGGAAGGAAATTCTTTGTCTTACATCTGCATTCTCGGTGGTGGTGGCCTTCCTCCCTGTCCTCAGGCCCTGGAGCTGTGGCTGCCAGGTTTGCCCTGAGCCCTGATGGACAGACCCATGCATGTTTGGTCACCGTCCCTGTGTGCCCCGTCCCTCTCTTCTCTGGGGCCCAGGTTGCTGGTGTCTTGTGTTTTTAGACACACACTTCGAGAAGGTTATCATGAACTGATTACCTTAGGCCTTACAACTAAAGTCTGACTGCTGCCGTTGGCCCTGAAGTAGAAAATCAGAAGAAGCCTGCATGTCTTCAGAGTCACTGCTGTTTCCCCAGCTGCTCTGTCTGGCTGCCTGAAAACCCTGCTGAAAGTGAACCACGATAAGCCAATAACAAAACATAATGGAGAACATAGGAGCCTCCTCTCCATACTAGAGAGTTAGCCTGGGGACGCCAAACAGGCTGGGCCCCATCCCCAGGTAAGCATAGTTGGCTTAGACTGGAGGGCACTGTAAGAAAAGAGGAGCTGGGGTGGGGGGGCTGGGTTGTGATGTAACATGGTGCCAAGCATAAGGACCGGCGTAAGGATCCCGGTTCGAGCCCCCGGCTCCCCACCTGCAGGGGAGTCGCTTCACAGGTGGTGAAGCAGGTCTGCAGGTGTCTCTCTTTCTCTCCCCCCTCTGTCTTCCCCTCCTCTCTCCATTTCTCTCTGTCCTGTCCAACAACAATAACAACAATAATGAAAAACAAGAACAACAAAAATGGGAAAAAAATTAATGGCCACCAGGAGCAGTGGATTCTCCTAGTGCAGGCACTGAGTCCCAGTGCTGAGTCCCTGGAGGCAAAAAAAAAAAGATAAAGAAAAGAAGACCTCACAAAACACTGAATAAATCAAAGCACTACAAATGTTTTTGATTACTTATAAACCTGGTCATTTATGTATGCCCACTCAATCTCTATGTAATTGATGTCAGCAGTACTATTAGCAGAATTTTTATCGTTGCTTTCCCACTGCCAAAGTTTGAAGAATGGTAATAAATTTAGTTCATTCTTGTGAGTGTTATTAAAAAAACAAACAGGAAGAAAAGAAAAGAGGCGCTAGGGGTTAGGTAGTGGCTTACCTGGTTGAGGTATACATCACCATGTGCAAGGACCTGGGTTCAAGGTCCCAGTCCCCACCTGCATGGAGGAAGCTTCACCAGAGTTGAGGCAGGGCTGTACAATGTCTCTCTCCCTCTCTGTCTCCCCACCCCCTCTCAATTTATTACTATCCTCTCAAATAATCTTATTTTTATGTTTGGTTAATGGTGGGTTACAAGATGGTAAGATTCCATTGTACAATTCCCCCCACCACCAAAGTTGTGAGTCCGCACTGTCCCACCTCCCAGCGATGACCACCCGACTTCTCACAACATCTTAGAAATGGCTTGGTTGCTTCTGCTTTGTTGTTATTTATTTTTTTACAGGTATAGCAAATGTATTTTACAGATATGAGTGAAGCCATCCAGTTATCAGTCATCTTTTTATTTCACTAAGGACAATCACCTCCAGTTACATCCATTTTGTCCCAAGGGACACAATGTCATTTTTTTTTTAAATTACGGGGTAGTAAACCATGGAATATATATCCCATACCTTCTTCAGTCAGCCATCCATTGATGGGCATGTAGGCTGCTTCCACTCCTTCGCTACTGTGAATAATGCAGCTGTCAGCACAGGGGTGCATGTGTCCCTTTAAGTCAGAGTTTCAGCGTCATTTAGAGAAATGCCTAAGAGCAGGCAGTATTGCTGGATCACAGGGTAGTTTTATTTGTATTTAAGGACTCTACGTACAGCCTTCCAAAGGGGGCTTCCACAGTTTGAATTCCCACCCGCAGTTCCTTTTCCTCCGCAACCTCTCCAACACCTGTGTTTTCCTGATTTGTTGATGTAAGCCGTTCTGACAGGTGTGACATAGAATCTCGGTGTGGTCTTGATTTGCATCTCTTTAATGATAGGTGGAGTGGAGCATTTCTTCATATGTCTGCCATGTTCCTATCTCTTTTTAGAAAACTGCTTAGTTCTTTGGTGCGTTTTTTTAGTGGACACATCTGGTCGAGTGCATGCATCCCAGTGTGTGAGAACCTTACTTAGCTCAAGTTCCTGGTTCTCACAGCTGGGTAACAGGGCTGCAGGAGTCCTTCTTCTTTCTTTCTTTCTTTCTTTCTCTCTCTCTCCCCTCTCAATTTATCTCTGTGTAAGAGATAGTTAGGCCTTCTCTTCAAAGGAACATGAACAGAACAATTATTTAGTACAAAAAAAAAATTTTTTTTTATAAATTGTTATCTATAACCACCTGTGCTCAAAAAACATTATTTACAACATCTGTCGCTATCAAAAAAATAGGTAAATATTGAAAAAAAAATAAATCAAGAATGAACATGTGGTCTGGAAGGTGGCGCAGTAGATAAGGCAGAGGACTCTCAAGCATGAGGTCCTGAGTTCAGTCCCCGGCAGCACATGTACCAGAGGGATGTCTGGCTCTTTCTCTCTCCTCCTATGTTTCTCATTAACAAATAAATAAAATCTTTAAAAAAAAAAAAAAAGAAAAAGCTGGACCAGGGCGGTCACTCAACAGTGGTATCTCCAGTTGCCTTCAGTAGAAAAAGAGAGAGAAAGGGAGAAACTCTTCACGGAGCAGGAGGGCAGAGGCTGGAGGGTCAGGTGTCCTCGCTGTTGCTCCCGGGCCCCAGTGGGGAGCAGCACTGGCAGCCGGGTACATAATCACCGTTCAGATTGGGGCACCACTCATAAGTGTTGCCCTTTGGATGGATACCAACCTAACTTGGGACTTGGCCTCAGAATTCCTTCTTCTTGCTGTTCCACAGGACCTAGGCAGCTGCTTCCTCTCTTCCCTCCTCTCTGCCCTGCTACAGAGGAAGCTGTGCTGTTTTTTTTTTTTTTATTGTTTATTTATAAAAAGGAAACTGACAAAACCATAGGAGAAGAGGGGTACAGCTTTGCACAATTCCCACCACCAGAACTCTGTACCCCCTCCTCTCCCCTGACAGCTTTCCTATTCTTTATCCCTCTGGGAGTATGGATACAAGGTCACTGTGGGATGCAGAAGGTGGGAGGTCTGGCTTCTGTCATTGCTTCCCCGCTGAACATGGGTGTTGGCAGGTGGATCCATACTCCCAGCCTGTCTCTCTCTTTCCCTAGTGGGGCAGGGCTCTGAGCAAGCAGAGCTCCAGGACACATTGGTGGGGTTGTCTGTCCAGGGAAGTCTGGTCGGCATCCTGGTAGCATCTGGAACCTGGTGGTTGACAAGAGAGTTAACATACAAAGCCAAACAAATTGTTGAGCAATCATGGACCTAAGGGCTGAAATAGTGCAGATGAAGAGTTGGGGGTGTCCTCCATTTTGTAGATAGCTAGTAGGCATATTTTAGTTAAATTCCAAAGGGCCTGTGGCTATACTATTTTGTTTGTTTGTTTGTTTGTTTCCTTTTTCTTTTTGTTCCTGATCTGAAATCTGATATGCCAGTGGATCCAAGTTATTGTCTGGGGAGATGATGTCATGGCTGGAAAAAGGACCAGAAAACTGGATCAGGGAAGATAGTAGATCCCTAGTATGGGAAAGGGGTATAAATATTGTTGACTTGTAAACCCCATTGATTTGATGTGATCCAGGGCCCATATTCAGCTTAGGAGCCTGTGTGACCTCTGCATCCCTCTAGATCTGAACTCATATTCTGTGGTCATGTGTAGGGACATTCCAGGCTGCCCCAATATCAGCTGTTTTACAGCTGAGGAGTCAGAAACTAGACCAGGAGGGCCAGAGCAACAAGAGACCCAGATTTCCACTGGTTCATCTGGAAGATAAATGTCAGAATCAAAGCTGCTGAAAACCACCTCTTTAGAGACCTTCTCCTCTTCGTCCTCCTCCCACTCCTCCTTCTTCATGGCCTCCTCCTCTTCCTCACTTTTTACAGCAGTGAAAGCAAGAGAGATGTCTAATGCTAGAAACACCAGGAGGAAATGGTGGGCCAGGAGGTGGAGCAAGGACCCAGGCTCAAGACCCCCAGTCTCCACCTGCAGGGGGAAGTTTGATGAGTGGTGAAGCCAGTGCTATAGATGTCTCTCCTCTCTCCTCTCTATCTCACCCTCCTCTTTCAATCCCCTTAGTTCTCTATTAAAGCAAAGAGAGGAAGGAGGAGGAGGAAAGAAGAGGCCAGGCAGTGGCATACATGGCTAAGCGCACACATTACATACAGTGCACAAGGACCCAGGTTCAAGCCCCTGGTCCTGACTTGCAGGGGGAAAGCTTCACAAGTGGTGAAGCAGGGCTACAGGTGTCTCTCTGTCTCTCTATCTCTCTCACTATCTCCCTCCCTCAATTTCCCTCTACCCGATAATAAATTAAATTAAATTTTTAAAAAAAGGAAAGAACAAAAGAGAAACAGAAGCCCATGAGATGAACAGCTAGCTGTGTGCCTGCTGTGGTGGCCGTGCTCTGTGTCCTAACGCAAAGGGTGCGGCTTCCCTGAACTCGGGAAGGAGCCCTCCCTGGGCCCTGCACTCCAGACCACCGAAGAACAGGGCTGGTTGCACGGCTGGGCAGGGCAGGCACAGGCACCCGGTGACTCAGCAGGAAGACAGTCTCCGGCTCCACCAAGTCTACTTTGTGAGGCTCTCACAGGAGGAATCGCGGAGACCAGAGTGTAGAGGTTGTGTCTGTTTGCTTTGTCAATACTCTTCTGCACCTACCCTGCTGCTGCCTCCTCCAGTCATTGAAGTGACTTGTATTTTTCCATCTTAAAAACAAAATTCCGTGCAAGGGTCTGGACATTGCTGTGCTTGAGGACCCAGGTTCAAGCCCCTATCCCCACCTGCAGGAGGGGTGTTTCAGAAGCAGTAAAGCAGTGCTGCTGCTGGTGTCTTTCTCTTTCTCTCCCCCTCATTTCCCCTCCTTCCTTCTTCCTTCCTTCCTTTCTTTCTTTCTTTCCTTCTTTCTCTCTTCCTTCCTTCCTTCCTTCCTTCCTTCCTTCCTTCCTTCCTTTCTTTGTCTCTCTCTCTTTCTTTCCTTCTTCCTTTTGTTGGATAGGACAGCCAGAAATTGAGAGAGGACGGGGAGATACAAAGAAGGAGAGAAAGATAAGACACCTGCAGACCTGCTTCACCTCTCATGAAGCAGACTCCCTGGCAGGTGGGGAGCAGGGCATTGAACCCTGGTCCTTATACTTGGTAAACCACTGTCTTACCTGGGTGGTTAACTGGGTAAACCACCGACCACTCCCCCCTACCCCAGCCCCATCTGTCACCCCCTTTCCTTTCAATTTCTCTGCCTCTATCCAAAATAAATAAATAAACAAGCAAATAAGTAAATAAAAATGTAAGATCATTAGAAAGATTTACTGGGCTGGAGACAATATATCACTTACACTTGAGAGTTTGGTGCCTTAGTCACTGGTCCTCCACCCCGCCCCCATTTTAGCCAACTCTAAGAGCACAATTTAGCTGTGTAAAGTAGATCTACGTTGCTGTTCTATACTTCTGTTCCCCTGTGGTGCTAGAACTCTTACTCAACACCTTCTCTTAGCCCTTGGCAAGCCCCCTTCTACTTCCTGTGTTTATGGTTTTGATTGTTTTAGATACTTCCCGTGAGTGGAGTCACACAACGTTTGTTCTTAGACATTTTTTTTTTTTTCGGCTTAGCATAAGGTTCTCAAATTTCAAAGCATCTTAATATTTCATCAACCTATATGTCTGCACGTATGTTAGCTGAGTGTCAAACGTGCCCAACTCCTCCCTCAGCTAGAAACTCTGTTGCATAAAAGTTCTGGTTGCTACCCTGGCACTACTCACCCCCCAAATCCTTACTTCTTTCCTCAGTGTGAGATTTAGGAGAGCCCCTCCTTCTTGGGGGTGGGTGGTGGCGGTTAACACTTTACAGTCTAGTCTTGAACACCCAGGCACAAACCGTCTTCTCCCCTTGACTGGCGTCAGGAAGACTCACAGGGCTCCAGGGCCCTTGATTCAGCCCCTGCTCCGCCTTCCCCAGAATCTTTTTCTTTGGTGCAACATGCCACAGCCAGTCCAAAGTATCATCCTATATCCTCCCTGACTGCCCTTTATTCTTAAGTTCCACCTTTAAGTGAGAGCTTTCAGTGCTGGTCTTTATCTTTCTGGCTTGTCTCACTCAACATCGTGCTCTCAAGTTCTGACCATGATATTGTAAGGAGATAGCCTTATCATTTTAACAGCTGCATAGTACTCCATTGTGTTTATGTACCACAACTCTCTTAGCCATTCACCTGTTGCTGAGTGTCTGGGTTGCTTGTAAGTTTGTGCTATTACGAACTATGCTGCTAAGAACAATGGTGAACATAGGCCTTTTCAGTTAGGTGTGTTTTTTTTTACCCACCCTGGGTAAATCCCTAGGAGAATTAATGCTGGGTTATAAGGTACGTCTGTGTCTACAGTTCTGATGAAATGAAGTTCAGAAGATTCTTGGGAAATAAGAATTCCCTCTGTTTTGGCCAGGTTTTGTTGTTTTGTTAAGCCTTATTAATCAATACACCCCTTCTATCTCATTTTTAATTTTTTTCTTTCAACATAGCACTTCTTGCTATTATGATTGCTTTAAAAACTCTTCAAACCTTCCTACCTCACCAAGTTTTTTTCTATTTATTTATTTAAAAATTTTATTTATTTATTTTCCCTTTTGTTCCCTTTTTTATTGTTGTTGTAGTTATTGTTGTTGTCGTTGTTGGATAGGACGGAGAGAACTGGAGAGAGGAGGGGAAGACAAAGAGGGGGAGAGACAGATAGACACCTGCAGACCTGCTTCACCGCCTGTGAAGCGACTTCCCTGCAGGTGGGGACCCGGGGGCTCGAGGGATCCTCACACCGGTCCTTGCGCTTTGCAACACGTGCGCTTAACCCGCTGGGCTACTGCCGGACTCCCTTCTCTCTTCTATGTCCAGTTCACACCCACTGCAATGACCTTCACCATCAATGCCACTTTCAACTGTTCTTTTGTTCACAGATGATTTCTCTGAGCTGGGGCAAGTGCATATTGGAATTGAACTCTCTTTCCATTATTAGCTCTGGGACTTTGAGTATTTCTTTAGCCTCTCTAACATTTACCTTTCTGGTTTGTAGAGCACAGATGACAGTTCTGGGTCTCACTGTATCCAAGAGAATTGGGTGTTCGTATGCCATGAAATAATAGAATAACTAGGAGTTACTGAATGCTTATCATGTATTGGCCGGTGCTCCAAGTACTTTTGCTGTATTTCCTCATTTAATAATGTATGATCTTTATGTCTGTTGTTAAGTCCTGTAACAGCCCTGTGAGGTAAATTTACAGGTGCAGGATCTAATGAAAGATTTAAGCAAACAAAAATAGTAGGCGTGAGAGTCAGCATAAAGACTGTAGTGTCCTGGCTCACTGCCTAGAGTCATTACCTATAACTGAGGCTGCAGCTAGTATTTGCACAACTCGGAGCACGGCAGGCAGAGCACATGCCGCCTCAGTGAAGTCTGTCATTCCCAGCCCCGTTCATACTGTTGAGAGCCGGGCCTGGCCTGCCCACAGAATTCACAGCAGTAAGTTCTTTCACTTATTCCCTATTTTCCTTTTTTCTTTTGCATTTTCTCTATTATCTTTATTGATTGGATAGAGACAGCCAGAAACCAAGAGGGAAGGGGATGATAGAGAGGGAGAGAGACAGAGGAGATACCTGCAACACTGCTTCACCACTCACAAAGCTTTCCTCCTGCAGGTGGGGACCGGGGCCTTGAACCCCAGTCCTTGTGCACGGTAGTATATGCACTCAACCGGGTGTGGCGCCACCCAGCTCCCATTTGCCAGGAACGGTGGTGCAATTAACACAAGAGCAATGCAGTTAATGAAGGGGACACACCCCTGAGCAACAGGCCAAAGCTGTCTGGAAAGAAGGATGGTCTCCGCCAGGCTGTGTCTCCAGCTGGATGAGGGGATATGGTGACCGAGGAGAGACCTCTCTGAGCCCCGGGCTCAGGACAGCATTCCTGTGTTTTCATGAGTGACGGGAAAGATGGAGTGCAGCGCATGCTAACCAGACTGTGTGAGGCCCCTGAGGCGGGCTAGAGCTTGCAGATAGGACTTGACGAATTAGAGGAATAAGCAGAGTCATTAGGTGAAGCTGCGGGAGCTGCCGGCTTCAAGTGGCTCTGAGAAGCAGCCGCCTCTCCTGTGCCTGCCCAGAGAAGCCGCTCGCCCACTTGTCTTAGGATTTCACCAAGTTTGGCTGCATCTTTTTTCCCCCCTTAGGGGCAGGGGGCAAGTCTGAAAGTAGTTTCTGTGATGAGAGAGGGATTTGGATCCTGTGATGAGACAGGGCTTTTGGCACTCATGGGGGGGGGGGGGGCGGTCAGGTGGTGGTGCACCTGCTTAAGTGCACACATAAGAGTGTGCAAGGACCCGGGTTCAAGCCCCTGGCCCCCACCTGCAGGGGGAAGGCTTCATGAGTGCCTTCATGAAGAGGGCTGCAGGTGTCTCTCTGTCTCTTTCTCTCGATCTCTCTCCCTCCCCCTCAATTTCTCTCTTTCTATCCAATAATGTTAATATTATAATGATGATATAATAACAATGATGATCATGACAGAAGGCCTCATGGGGCCAATTCTTGCTCCACAATCAAGCTCTCCACATATTCCTCACTGGCTCTGTCTCGGGAGGAGAGTCCTACCAGAGGGTAGGGGAGAATGTCAGTTTGCCTCTTGATGCCCCTTTCCTAGTCCCCTGCCTCTTCTTCCTTCACATCCGCACCAGTAAGTGACTTCTCTATTTGAGGCTGCCCTGACCTCACTTACTCCTCCAGAAACTGCACGGACTGGAAGGGAGGGACAGACAAGAGGCCTGCAGAGCTGATAGAGAGTGCCCCTCACCTGCCGGGCCAGCTGCGTGGCTGGGTGTCTGCGTGGTTCCAGAAATTAGAGAAACGGGAGGAATCTGAAGCTCGAGTTGTTAGCCTCTGGGGCCAACGAGTTGCTTCATTTATCGGAGTCTAACCACTTACCTTGATCCAAATGGAGTAACTAATGGCAAGAATTGAAGGGAACGTTGAGAGTTCAGAACAGCCTGGGAGCTGGTGGAGAGCCACAGTGGAGTGTCACTTGACTCCCTCCCTTCCTCCCTCCCTTTTTTGTCTCAGCACTGGGGGTGGGGTGGGGGACAGCAGGGCTGGGCTTGAACCAGGGGCATGCACCCCTCCAGGTGACCTACCTTGCCAGGCTCCAGTGGTCTCTTTCTTCACATTAGTTTCTCTCTCTCTCTCTCTCTCTCTCTCTCTCCCTTCCTTCTTTTCTTTCCTTCTTTCTTCCTTTTGCATCCAGGTTTATTGCTGGGGCTTGGTACTTGTACTACAGTTCCACTGCTCCTGGAGGCCATTTTTCCCATTTTGTTGTAGTCGTTGTTGTTGTTGGATAGGACAGAGAGAAATGGAGAGAGGAGGGGAAGACAGAGAGGGGCTGAGAAAGACAGACACCTGCAGACCTGCTTCACGGCTTGTGAAGCGAACCCCCCTGCAGGTGGGGAGCCAGGGGTTCGAACAGGGATCCTTGTCCTGGTCCTTTTGCTTTGTGCCATGTGTGTTTAACCCACTGCCCTACCGCCTGACCCCTTTACACGACTTTCAGCTTCTGCCACACACAACATGACTGATTCTTTCTCAGCCATCCTTTTTCTTCTTAAAGATTATCTATTATTTTAATCTTTATTTACTGAGTAGAGACAGCCTGAAATCAAAAGTGTAGGGAAGATAGAGATACCCACAGCCCTGCCTCACCACTTGCAAAGCTTTCCCCCTGCAGGTGGGGACTGGGGGCCTTGAACCCAGGCCCTTGTGCACTGTAACACGTGCGCTCAACCAGGTGCGCCACAACCTGGCCTTTCTCAGTCAGTCTTTCCTGTGCCTAAGACTATACACTGGTGTTTCAGCCCTGCTTTGTGAAGGGCCTAACAATGTCTTATAGGATCTAAGATCAAACACATGACACTAGAGCCCAGTCTACACTTGGAAAAAAAAAAAAAACACCTGACCTTTCCCTCCCTCCCCCATGCAACATACCATGCCTTTGTGGGTAGGTGATCACTCCTATATCTGCAAGATCAGTGATTGTACTAAAGTGTGTGCGTGTGTTTCCTATTAACTGAGGCTCAGTGCCTGTACTCCACCACTCCAGGTAGCCATCTTTTTTCTTCCCTCTAGATAGAAGGGGAGAGACAGATATATAGACGTCAAGACAGACGGGGTAGGGACACACCGGAGTAGCACTCCACTACCAGTGAAGCTTCCCGCTTGCAGCCCCTCCCACATGGCAGCCCTGAACTTCAACCTGGAAAGGTATACACTAGCCACTGGGTGAGCCACCTGCCAGCCCCGTCCTGAGCTTCCATATTCCTTCCTGCCTTACTAATCTGTGAGGTGCTGAAAACAGGGCCAAGCTGGCTTCTAAATGCAGATTCGTTTCCAGGAAAGCAAATTCCATAGAACAGCTGAGGTCCCCAACATTTTACAGAGCCCTCTGCCTTCTCCCTCTTCTCTGGGTCTTGGCAAATCCAATTAGGCTCCACTGAGAGTGTCTCAGTTCATTTAGAGAGGGTTTTTCATGCTGACTGGGTAATTTGAACTCTGCTATACCTGGTGGACTGAACACATGTTCCTTGTCTGGAGGCAGAGGGAGCAGGCATGGTAGGGCTGGGCGGTGGCACACCTGGTTGAGTGTACATGTTACAGTGCACAAGGACCCAGGTTCAAGCCCCCAGTCCCCAACTGCAGGGGGAAAGCTTTGTGAATGGTGAAGCAGTGTCTGTGTGTGTGTGTGTGTGTGTGTGTGTGTGCATGTGTGTGTCTTTCTGTGTGTGTCTATGCGTGTGTGTGTGTGTGTGTGTGTGTGTGTGTGTGTGTCGGGGGAGGGGAATGAATGTTTATTCCATGTATATCCTGCACTAGTGGCCAAGGTAGGAGACAGGTGTTTCTTAACCCTTCCGACACCCTCATTAAGAACTGTAGCATCATTCACATGTGTGGAAGAGGCACACGAATACCTGCCCCAAGGCCACACAGCTAGTAGGATTCTAAGCTGGTGTTAAAGTAAATGTCCCTGTGTTCCTCCAGAAGGCCACATGGGTTCAAGAGGTGCACTGGTGTGTCTGCTAGTCTACCTCCATGCCGGCTCCTTTACCTGGCAGGTTATCAACCATTTGAAGATATTAAAAACAAACTACAGTATGTTGGACACTGTCCTTATGAGTCTGGTTCAATGCTTTTTAAAAAACATTTGCTTTAAATATTTTTTTATATATTTTTTATTTATTTATTCCCTTTTGTTGCCCTTGTTGTTTTATTGTTGTAGTTATTATTGTTGTCGTTGTTGGATAGGACAGAGAGAAATGGAGAGAGGAGGGGAAGACAGAGAGGAGGAGAGAAAGACAGACACCTGCAGACCTGCTTCACTGCCTGTGAAGTGACTCCCCTGCAGGTGGGGAGCTGGGGTTCGAACCGGGATCCTTATGCCAGTCCTTGTGCTTTGCGCCACCTGCGCTTAACCCGCTGCGCTACAGCCCGACTCCCTGCTTTAAATATTTTTATTTACTTATTATTGGATAGAGACAGAGAGGAATTGAGAGGAGGAGATAGAGAGCCAGAGATACAGAGAGACACCCACAGCTCTGCTTTGCCACTCCTGAAATGTCCCCCCTGCAGGTGGGGACCAGGGGTTTGAATCCAGGTCCTTGCACACTGTAATGTGCGTGCTTAACCAGGTGTGCCACCACCTGGTCCCTTTTTAATCTCGAGAGGGAAGGGAATACTAGAGAGGGAGAGAGACAGAGACACCTGTAGACCTGCTTCACCACTCGTGAAGCTTTCCACCTGCAGGTGGGGACCAGGGGCTGGAACCTGGGTCCTTGTTCACTGTAATGTGTGCGTTTAACCCGCTGTGCCACCCCCTGCCCCCTGATTCAGTGATTCTAAGTCAGAACCTGGAATTAACTTCTTTTTTTTTTTTTTTTTACCTCCAGACTGAGAGAGAGGCAGAGGGAGTAAAAGAGACCACAGTTCTAAGCTGGCACAGTGTGGTGGGGGCTACACTCTAGCCTGGGTAGAGCACATGGCAGAGCAGCACACTATCTAAGTGAGCTATTTTCCTGGCCCCAGTGATCACCATTTTCAAAACCACTTCTAGGGATTTTGATGTCTCAAAATACACTAAGCTTCCATGGCCACTCTTCTACAAATTGCCTGCGATTTCTCCAGTTCCCAGACTCATTGCAATCCTGCATTTCTTTCAAGTACCACTTGCTGTCAACCTGTCACTAATCATTCATTCTGGATCTTGTGCTCAGTGTTTACTGAGTCCTCAGTATGTGTCAGGGGCTTCGCTAGAAATTCTGACTGCAAATATGACTAAACCACACGCCTATCCCGAGGTGTGTGAAAGGAGTGGAGGAGAGAACTAGAAATAGGAAGGAGACTCTAGTTCGTTGTAGTGAACACTAGACAGAAGGAGGTGCCTGTTTCCTTAGGACTGCAGATTCCTAAGAGGTCAGGAAAGATGTTCAAGGAAGTTCCATAGGGTTCAGCAAGGTTGGGGTTGGGAGATGTTGGAAGGGTGATGAGTGGTCAGGTAGATGGAGGGAACAGCGTGGCGACCCAGGACAGCTGACTCCAGGGATCCCAAGAATGTGAACTGGGGCACGGGAGGTGAAGTGGTGGATCAGGCCTTGAACTCTCAGGCATGAGATCCCGAGTTCAGTTCCTGCCATCTCAGTGTCAGAAGGAGGCTCTTGTTTTTCTCTCTCCTCTTCCTCCTCACCTCTCTCTTACAAATAAATAAATACCTTTGCTAAGAACTTAAACATCTGGGGCCAGGTGGTGGTGCACCTGGTTAAGTGCACATGTTCCAACGCATAAGTACCTGAGTTCAAGCCCCTGGTCCCCACATGTAGGGCGAAAGCTTTGTGAATGGTGAAGCTGGGCTGCAGGTGTCTCTGTTTCTGCCTCTCCACCTCCCCCTACCTTCTCATTTTCTGGCTGTCTCTATCCAATAAGTAAAGATAATAAAAATTTAAATAAATTATTAAAAACAAAAAGAACATGTAGAATACTTTGTAGAGAACTTTGATGAAAGGACTAGAACCTTCTGGTCTGGAACACTGAGGACAGAGATCACATAAAAGATCTGTACGTGATGGTAGAAGTTTGACCTTGACCCTAGATATGAGATGTTTGAAATGTAGAGAGGTAGGATCTGGCTTTGTCACCCCAAGATGTGTTCATCTCTGATAGATATGAGAGAATAAACCATGAGCAGAAAAAGCTGACAACAGAGAAGTTAACTGCAGAATTAAGAATTTATGAATGTCCAACAGCACCATGAACAAAATTTGAAAGCAAAGCACTTGGAAAGCTTATCTTCAATGTATCTGGACAAAAATACTGTTCTTAATTACAGATTGTGAATACACGTAAACACACCAATAACCATAAAATTCACAAAGGAAGAAGTACATGTGGTCAACCAACATATGCAAATGTTATTCATTAATAGTCAACGAGGAGGGGCAAGTCCACATAATAGTGATAGACCATTAACCTTCGTATCAAATGGGCAAAAGATGTGATCAGTGCTCACTGTGTTCACTGTTTCCTGAAGTGTCAGGACCAGAGCACTCTCAAGGGTGCAGGGCAGAGAGGGCTTTGGGATAAGCTTTCTGGAAGGCATCTGGTAATAGACCCACATTCTCAAAGTTAGCCAAGCCATCTCCTTTTGTAAAATACTGTTTTTCTAAGGAAGCAATTATAGATGTATGTAACGTTTGTCATTTGAAATGTCTGTTGCAACAAGTGAAGCAATGACTAGATTCAGTTACCAAATGAAGTTGTGTCCATCATATATTGAGGATATTGCTGAAGAAAATTGAGACACAGGCACTGCATTTGTGCTTTAGTGAGTGAAGCAGCATGAGGTGCAAAAAAAAAAGTGTGCCCGATTGTGTTTGACAAAAGGATATATAAACACATAGGTTTGACCTCCCTTCCTTCCATCCATCCATCCATCCATCCATCCATCCATCCATCCATCCATCTTTCCTTCCTTCCTTCCGTCTTTCCTTCCTTCCTTCCTTCCTTCCTTCCTTCCTTCCTTCCTTCCTTCCTTCCTTCCTTCCTTCCTATCACTAGAGTACTGCTCAGCTCAGGCTTATGGTGGTGCAGGGGATTGAACCTGGGACATTTGGTGCCTTAGGCATGAGAGTCTTTTTGCATAAAAAAAATTATGCTGTCTCCATTATGCTGTCTCCCCAGCCCAACACATAGGATTGAAAATGTGTCTCTTGGAGGAGACAATAGATGCTGGCAGACAGGGCGTGTGTTTTAAGTTTTACTTTTTTATTACAAAGCATCTTAACTTTGTATCTGTACATGTACTACATGTTTTAAAATATAATAAACATTTTGAAAATTAAATTATTAGAGTATATGCACTATGTGCACATGCACAATTATATGTGTACAAGATGACAGATATATTGAAAAGGGTAACAACATCTTGAGTAGTAAGATTATGAGTTGAAATTTGGGTCTTTTTTCCCTAGCATTTCAGTGATACACACACAGGATCTTTATATTAATTAAAATAGAAGTATAATTTCCCCCAAAGTCCATGCAAGAGCCAATAAAGGAGGTCAGACCCAGAGTGAATAGCTCCAGGTAAAAGTCAGCAGAGACATCTGCAAACAGATTGTTAAGGACTCTCCCTATTTGGGGAAGGGATGTGGGAAAGGGAAGAGTTGAAGAGTTTGTTAAAAGTGAGCAGACCTAATTTTGCCCAAGAGTTTTCTAAAGTCTCTTTTAGATTAAATGTACAGAAAATTCAGCCCCAATATTAAAAAAAAAGAAAAACTCTACTTATAGGGAAGGGGAGATAGCATAATAGTTCTGCAAAAAACTTCCATGCTTGAGGCTCCAAAGTCCCAGGTTCAATCCCCAGCACTACCATCAGCCAGAACTGAGCAGTGCTGTGGTAGCTCTCTCTGTATCTTTCTCTCTGTGTCTCTCTTTCATTAAAAATAAGTAAATAAAATATTTTTAAAAAACCAGAAAATTCAGTCCCACTGTCTCCAAAACCAACCAATACCCCTTGCCCCCACCCATAACTATTCCCTTTTTTTTTAAAGATTTAATTTATTTATTCATGAGAAATGATAGGAGAGAGAGAACCAGACATCACTCTGGTACATGTGCTACCGGGAATTGAACTCAGGACCTCATGCTTGAGAGTCCAAAGCCTTATCCACTGCGCCACCTCCTAGACCACACTACTCCCTTCTTGATTATGTAACTCTGGAGCACAGCAAGGGTGCTCCAGTAGACATGTGCTGTCCAAGTCACTAGAGAGGCAGACAGCCGACATACCTGTCTGTGCTGTGCTATGAGATTGTGCTCACTTATTCTGTTCTGTTACCCTTGTCACGGCCACACCCTATCAATCCAACTTGGATGCCCCACACACCAGGGAGGCAAGACCTCTCTCTCCTGCCTGTTCCCCTCCCCCCACCATTAGGGAGAATTACCCCGAGTCCTTCTTGACAGCATGGGGATCAAAGGAGATCCTGCCAGTGTGAACTGGCTCTGCAGGTCATCTTTGACCTCATCTTCATCCTAACAAGACATTTGCCACCTGAACTGGGGCTCAGGAGCAGGGGGATGTGCACAGTTGTCTCTGATGTTTGTTGCAGGGTGGTTTTGAGCTGAGGGCCATGTGAAGTCATTTTGGAAGAAGACAACAGAGAGGAGATATGACAAGGGGCAAAGGAGAAGGTAGCAGAGCTAGATCAGCTATAAACAAACAACTGTCTGCCCATGGATATTTCTAGTGCTTCCTTGCAGCCCCCGTTGGGACTCTGAGGAGCTAATCACTATAACTTGTGCTGCTGGCTTCTGCGTCACTTAGCAGTGACTGGATTGTGCAGTGAGGAAGCCTCTGATTAAATAAATAACCTACAATTGACTTTGTGTTTCCTTCCCATCTCTACCTGTAATTGTGACTTTTTCCTGATGCTGGGGATGGGGTGAGGAATGGTAAGTAGATTGTTTGAATATATGTCAGCTCTGCCAGCAAATGGACTGAAGAGGCAGGAATAAGCTGTGTCTCAGCTCTTTGCCCAGCCTGTCACCACTTTGACCATTACGGAATCTGGTATGAGGGATCTTTTATTTTTACCCCACTCTGGGCTAACAAGCAGAAGCACATAGCAAAATGTACTATCATTGACATAATCAAGGCTTTCAACTTAAGACACTGTCCTGCTCTTGAGTGATTGTATAGTACTTTGTAGAAATAAAAGTGAAAATATATTATGCTCTAGCAACGCCACTCCTAGGTATATATGCACAGGACATGAAGACACTAATTCAAATGGACACGTGCACCCCTATGTTCATAGCTACATTATTCACAATAGTCAAGGAGCAGAAACTACTCAAATGTCCACCAACAGATGACTGAGTAAAGAAGCTATGAGATATATATTCAGTGGACTACAACTCTGCAGTCAGAAAAAAATAAAAAAGAGAGACGATATTGTGTCCTTCAGAAAAAAGAAATAGAACTAGAAGTGACTACGCATTGTGAAATAAGTAAGGAGGTAAGAGAAAACCACCAGATGATTTTGCTCCTATCTGTTCAACATTGATAACTGAAACACATGAACTTGCAAAAAATTTTCCAAAAGTAGCCAAACTGTGAGAAGTACGGTGTTTATGGGGGAGAGGAACAGAACTCCGGTGTGTGCAATGTGGAACTATATTCCAGTGGTCTTATAATCTTGTAAACCATTAGTAAATCACCAAGCAAATTTAAAAACCCATTTCCCCCCTAAAGCAACAACTAACCATAGCATAGCTAATAGTTAGGACTCTGAAGTCAGACAGAACTGCTTCAGATGCCAGCAATGCCCCTTCTAGTCATGCATCCTTGGAGAGTTCATTTTTCTCCATTTGTAGCTTTAGTTTTCCTAGGGAACTTTGAGAAAGAAATGAGATCATACATGTGAAGCTCGGAGGATAGTGCATTTAATAAATGCTAACTATTCACATTATTGCATTGGTATATATTTTAATTTGTACAGTAGTATCACTCACTAATCACACAAAACATACATGAAAGTGCTTTGAAAATTGTAAAGCATCTTATAAATAAAAGGTGTCCTTGGTGATAATCTCCTATAGGCATTTCTCAGCTCTTCCATCTCTTGAAGACCTAGACTCTATCTCCGTCCACAGCATATAGCACAATGGCAGGTGGACAATAAGCCCTCAGTGAGTGTTTCTTAGTTGACTTAAGCAACACGGCGTAGCGTAAAGAGCATAGCTATCAGGAGGCTAGGCTGGGATGAAATTATGTTAAGGCAGGAAAGCCAGTCTGCAGTCATAATTTATTCACCCAACAAGTATCTGTTGAACACACTCTTATGTGCTAGATATTGAGTCCAGATAATTTCATCCAAAAAGAGACTTTACCATTTCCCACAAAGCTGAGTCCCTGGGCAGCCTCCACAGCCCCAGCTTCCTCTGAATGCACAAAGGCCGCAGTCAGCATTGTCCACCACTGGACAAATGGCCCGTTCCTTTGGGGGAAGCCCCATCCTCCCAGCTAGTTCGTAGCTGAGTGAGTGAAAGTGAGGGCAGTGAGCGTGGGCTGCTTCCAACAGCAACAATAGGATATGTTGTCTGTGTGTCGGTTTTTATTTACACTTAGTGAATCCACAGTCCCACCCCTCAGCCTACACTGCGCTCTGGTCCCTACGCGCCATAACCTTCCTCCCTGCCCCCGTGGTCTATGTGGCCACCCTCTGCCTTTCTACTGCCACAGCTGTCTGCCGGGTGGGAGTAAGAATGAATATGAGTGCGGTCACCCAGAGGGCACTGAGAGTGGGCTTCCATAGCATGTGAATCCTGGCAGAGACTCAGATTCCTGTGTGGGGCTGTGTGGGGAGGGCGTGGGTGAGAAGAGAAGAAAGCGTGAGCCAACATGACGAGGGAGGGAAGGAGAGAAGGATGGAGGGAATCCAGTGTGCAAATTCACGCTAAACCAACCCGTCTGGTATTCGTCTTGTCGCTGGACTTGTCACAGTTGCCTTGAGTTGCCCTGGAGGAGCCCGGCTGAGGCCACCTCAGTGGTGGCACGTTGCTGGGCACTTGCTCTGCTTGAAGGCCTGACCAGTCAGAGCTGTGTTGGCTCTCCAGGCCAGTGAGAGTTCCTTCCAGCTGACCCTGCAGAAATCAAGTCCCCCTTGATGGTTGACTCTTTGGTGAGGGCCACCCACCCACTGTGCCTCTCTCCATCTTTTCACGCTGGGAGCAAAGAGTTGGGGTGGAGGGAGGGGAACAGGAGAAGAAGGGAGGAAGAGTGGGCTTCTCCACCGGGGTGGGGGGTGGGGGGGTGCAGTGCCGGAGTGACGGTCTCATTGTACGGCTTCCTTCTCTCTCTGTGAGCATCTGCTGAGCTTCATCTCTGTCAGCTGGATGTAGCGAATCACATTGGTGTCTGTGAGGAGAGAAACATACCTTAGGCAGCAGCCCGCCAGGGGAACTACTGGATCTACAGTCAGAACCACAGGCAGGCTAGACTCCCTCAGCCCAGGGTCCTCCCGCCGACTCCCAGAGCTTGAGAAGCAGCCAGGACACCAGCCCTCTGCTGTCCTTCCTCCCCCAGGCAAATGGCGCCAGGCCTCTGTGATGCAGGGGACAGAGGAGAAGGAAAGGGAAGTTCTTCCTTGACTTTATATTCCAAGACCTGCCTCCCTCCCTTCCCCCCCCCCCCCAAGTCAGCACACGGAGTTGAGCCTCAGGGAAGTTACCCAGGGCCTCATATCTTACTTGACTCTCATGTCAGCCCTGCAGTGTGCAATCATCTTCCTCACTGTGACAAAGGGGGGGGGGGATGGAGCCTTGGGGAGATTAAGATGCCCCAGGAGACACTCTGGTGTGTCTGGCTCCAAAGCCTGCCTCTCCTGGAGATAATATGTAAAAATGTCTTTGAGAGCTAAGTCAGAAATCAACAAGAGCTTAATCTATTGGTCAATAAATATTGGTTGAATGTCATATTTTAAAACTGAGTTTAAGGGCTGGGTGGTGGTGCACTTGGTTGAGCCTGGGCACATGTTACCAAGCCCAAGCACCTTGGTTCAAGCCCCTGGTCCCCTACCGAATGGGGGAAGCTTCATGAGCTACAGGTATCACTCTTTTTTTCTCTCCCTCTCTGCCTCTCCCTTCCACCTCAGTCTCTCTTTGTCTCTATCCAATAAACTAATAAACAGGTAATTTTAAAAACTGAGTTTAAAATGAATTTGCTTCACTGTCTTGCTTTTTGTTTTGTAGGTAGACTCAGGTGCACTTTACCACTAACTGGGGAGTTCCCACCCAGTTCCAGCCCTTGATCAAGTGAGTAAGGCACGGCATGGGAACAAATGCTTGGCTTTGCACAGGCCAGCATCTAAGAGTTACAGGGATGCCTGGGATGTTAACTTCCAGAAGGAGAAAGGAGTGCCATAAAATATTACGAATGCCGGACATAGCATTCAGAGCAGTGCTGGCATATGACTGGCACGCCGGCAATTTCTGTGGGTGAGTCCCAGTTCTTAGTCATCAAACTGCACACAGTATGTTTGGAGGAACATGATTCATATACCAAACACACACATCAATATTACACAAAAATGAAGATATTTGTGTTCTTAAAAGAAAAAGGCTGCATCCAGTAAAAGTGTACATATCACTATGCACAAGGACCCCGATACAAACCCCACTCCTCCCTCACCTGCAGAGGGGAAGCTTCACAAGCGGTAAAGCAGTGCGGCAGGTGTCTCTTACTCTCCCCCTCTCTATCTTCCCCTTCTTTCTTAACTTTTGTCTCTATCCAAAATAAATGAATGAATAAAATAAAAAGAGAGAGAGAGGAGGAAAGTGCCAGAGAGAAAGTACACAGTAGCACCCACCATGTGGGAGGAATTGTAGCACAGATTAAGGTTGGTGCTGTGGTGTCTCTCCCCCTTTATTTCTCTCCCTCTCACCTCCAGGGTTATTGCTGGGGCTCAGTTCTTGCACTAGGAATCCACAGCTCCAACCATGACAGCGGTCATTTTTCCTATTTATGTTGTTGGATAGGACAGAGAGAAGCTGAGATGGGAGGGAAAGATAGAGAGGGGGAGAGACAGACTAAGACACCAGCAGACCTGCTCTACCACTTGTGAAGTGACCCTCCCTCAGGTGGGGAATCCTTGAGCCCCGTCCCTGGTCCCTGAGCTTTATACTATGTGTGCTTAACCCCGTCCACCACCGCCCAGCTCCCTCCCCCTCTCTCTATCTCTCTTTACGTAACTAAATGAAAACCCAGCCCAGAAATGGTGAAACTTCACGTGTGTGAAGTCTTGTTCTGGAAAGAAAAAAAAATGGAGTGGTATGTGGTGGGGAGAGAATATATTTGGATATTTGCAAATTGACCTTAAAGTTCTTAAAGATTTTTTAGAAAGAGAAATTCATTAAAAAAATTATCCACATATGGAGCTTGAAGGAATCATGTGAAGTGAGAGATCAGCCAGTCAGAGAAGGAGGAATATGGGATGGTGTCACTCATAGACAGAAGTTGAAAAATAAGATCAGAAGGGAAAATACAAAGCAGAACTTGAACTGGATTTGGTGTATTGCATCAAAGTAAAGGACTCTGGGGTGGAGGGGTCCTGGAGCAAGATAACGGAGAAGGACCTGGGGGGGGGGAGGGTTATACTGTTATGTGGAAAACTGAGACACATGATACATGTACCAATCATTATAGTTTACCGTCGACTCTAAACCATTAATCCCCCCAATAAAAAAAAAACAGCATCCATGTGAAAATGGCAACATGAAGTCAAAGTCATTAAGTATCTCCTCAGAGAGCTTATTCCTGACGCTCTGGCCTCAAACTGTGGCCCCTGCAGCCTGGGCCAATGACTTCGGACACAGCACAGGACTTGCAAGCTGGAGGTCCCACGGTTGATCCTGATACCACCACATATGTCAGGGTAGTGCCCTGGCCTCTCTCTGATGAAGTAAGTAAAAAAAAAAAATTTTTTTTCCTTCTAACTCTACCCTAAGCCCTATAACACCTACCTCACCCTAGCAAATAAAAATACTTTCAAAAGTAAATATACCCCTTTACTCTTCTTCATCTCTTTTAAAAAATTTTTAAAAATATTTATTTATTCCCTTTTGTTACCCTTGCTGTTTTACTGTTGTAGTTATTATTGTTGTTATTGATGTCATCGTTGTTGGATAGGACAGAGAGAAATGGAGAGAGGAGGGGAAGACAGAGAGATGGGGGAGAGAAAGATAGACACCTGCAGACCTGCTTGGTGGCCAAAATCAAAATTCAGTCATAAGTCCCAGCCTGAAAGGGTTTTAGAGATATGAGTTTCTCCTCTTTTCAGAGAGTTAACATCTGAAAATAAACTTGTCCTCTCACCAAAATTTCTCTCTTAAAGACAGGATTTCAAGCAATGAGCACTGACCCACAGTATTTGCCAACTTTGGCTTATAGAAAGAACACTAATTATTAATAGGTAGAGTGCTGGGTTGAAAAAGAGGTAGAATTTTCCATATTCTAGCTCCCCAGAACCCAGGCCTCAGACAAGTACTCTCCTCAGCCTCGGTTTTAGCACATCCCTGGTGACTTCTTCCCCATTTCTCCCTCCACCTGGTCTGGTCAGCTGTGAAGCCTGCCCACTGCAATGAGAAAGTCCCAGGCAGCTGCTGGGGGCTGGGGAGGGGGAGGTCATGACAGGGAAACAGAAATTTCTGCATTACCTGTTGGCTGTCGGGCCCTTGCTTCTTTCAGGTAGTAGAGTGCTTTGTCATAGTCTCCAAGGTGGTAGAAGGCCACCCCAGACCTGTAGAGGGCCTTGAAGTTCTCCCGTTCCTTCTTCAGGACTTTGAGGCAATATTCCTTGACTCGTTCATAGTTGACCAGCTCTGCTTGGAGCAGGCAGGCTTTGGAAGAAGAGAGAAAAAAGAGAAAACACCATCAACACTATAGTATCGGGCTGCGAAGGGCTCTCGTTGGTTCTTCCTGTCCAGAGACAGCGTAGTGGTTTGTGCTGATTCCACTGAGATTAAGTCTCAGTTTCATCCCTGCAGATTATGTGGCTGAGAGCAGATCCTTTCTTGTTTGCTAGACTGAGTTACAACCCTGCCCACCAAAGCTGTGCTGGAGTTTTAACTAGCAAGGCTTCAGGATCGACTTGGAAACACGTTCTTTACAAGAGTAATCAAGTTATAAGTGAAAGACTTATGTGATCTGAAGTGAAACCAGAGTATGTGGTAAATCAAAAGGGATCACCAGAGTGGATTCTTTTTTTTTTGAAAGGTTTTAAAAATATATTTATTTATTCCCTTTTGTTGTCCTTGTTTTATTGTTGTAGTTACTATTGTTGTTGTTATTGATGGCATCGTTGTTGGATAGGACAGAGAGAAATGGAGAGAGGAGGGGAAGACAGAGAGGGAGAGAAAGACAGACACCTACAGACCTGCTTCACCACCTGTGAAGTGACTCTCAACAGGTGGGGAGCCAGGGGCTCAAACCAGAATCCTTCAGCCGGTCCTCACGCTTTGTGCCACCTGCGCTTAACCCGCTGCACTACTGCCCAACTCCCCACCAGAGTGGATTCTAATCCAATAGCGCTATTGTTCTTCCCAAAGAAAAAAGGTATTACAGATTGAATGTTTGGGTCTCTCTTCCTGAATTCACAAGTTGAAACTTAATCCTCAAGATCATAGTGTTTGGAGAGGGAACACGCTTTTGAGGTTAGAGCCCCATGACTAGAACTAGTAGTGCTATTTATTATTATTGGAGAAAGACACAGAGAAATTGAGAGCACATGGAGGAGGTAGAAAGAGAAAGAAACAGAGAGAGACACCTGCAGCCCTGAGGGCTTAAACTTGGGTCCTTGCACACGGTAATGTGTGCACTTATCCAGGTGCACCACTGCCTGGCCCCCAGAATTAGTGCAAACAACAACAAACACCTCTAGGCAGAGTGGCGGCCCACCTGGTTGAGTCCACAAATTACCATGTGTGAGGACTGGGATTCAAGCCCGAATCCCACCTGCAGGTGTCACTCTTTCTCCCTCTTTGTCTCCCCACCCCCCTTTCAGTTTCTCTCTGCACTATCAAAACGGAAGGCAGGCAGGCAGGCAGGCAGGCAGGCAGGCACTTGGCCACCAGGAGTGGTGAATTCATCGTGGAGGCACTGAGCCCTAGCCATATCCCTGATGGTAAATAAATAAATAAATAAATTTAAAAAATAGACAAACCAGGGAGTCGGGTGGTAGCGCAGTGGGTTAAGTGCACATGGTGCACAGCAGGAGAACCAGCGGAAGGATCCTGGTTCGTGCCCCCAGCTCCCCACCTGCAGGGAGGTCGCTTCACAAGCAGTGAAGCAGGTCTGCAGGTGTCTATCTTTCTCTCCCCATCTCTGTCTTTCCCTCTTCTCTCCATTTCTCTCTGTCCTACCCAACAACAATGACATCAATAACAACAATAATAACTACAACAACAGTAACAACAAGGGCAACAAAAGGGAAAAATAAATAAATATATTTTAAAAAAATAAGACAAACAAACAAACAAGAAATTCCTCTCCAGATTCCTCCTTAATCCTATACATCAAGAACATGGACCAAACAGCTGTTTATGAACCAGGAAAATGGCTCACAGCAGACATTAGATCTGCTGATGCTGTTAGACCTCCTATCTCCCAGAACTGTGGAAACCAGGTGTCACTGTTCGCTCTACATCATCTATGACTTTTGTTATCACAGATTAAACAGACTAAGACAAAGGACGAAGTGTGAACATAGAAGAGACATAAAGAAATATATACAAAAGAAAGATGATGTGAGGTCCAGGAAGAAGATGGCCATCTCTAGGCCAAGCAGCCAGAAGCTACATGAGAATCAGGAAACACTCCCCCTTGTACCTCTCAGAAGGAACCAACCCTTCCAACAGTTACTTGACCTTGGAGTCCTACCTTCCAGAACTGTGAGGCAATGTGTATTTCATTGTTTAGGTCACCAGTTCACGCAATTTTGGAATCATGGCCCCAAAATAAACTCCAAAGAGATGATTAGAATATGAGCCTCGGCGAACAGTCAACAAAAGCTCACCTTGTGCCAAAGTGCTTGTCTTATGAAAAAAATTTTTTAAAAATATTTATTTATTCCCTTTTATTGTTGTAGTTATTGTAGTTTTATTTATTTTATTGTTGTAGTTATTGTTGTAGTTATTGTTGTTGTTTTATTGTTATTTTGTTGTTAGATAGGACAGAGAGAAATGGAGACAGGAGGGAGGATCGAGAGGGGTAGAGAAAGACAGACACCTGCAGACTTGCTTCACTGCCTGTGAAGCGACTCCCCTGCAGGTGGGGAGCCAGGGGCTCGAACTGGGAACCTTACACAGGTCCTTGGACTTTACACCACATGCGCTTAACCCGCTGCACTACCGCCTGACTCCCTTTATTGTAGTTATTGATGTCACTGTTGGATAGGACAGAGAGAAATGGAGAGAGGAGGGAAAGACAGAGAGGGGGGAGAGAAAGATAGACACCTGCAGACCTGCTTCACCACCAGTGAAGCGACTCCCCTGCAGGTGGGGAGCCAGGGGCTCGAACTGGGAACCTTATGCCGGTCCTTGGACTTTGCGCCATGTATGCTTAACCCGCTGTGCTACCGCCTGACTCCCCCTTTGTCTTACTGTTTTACATGCATTACGGCTACCATCCTTGGGGTGCTATGGTACAGGTTCTATTACTGCCATCTCACAGACGAGGACACCCAAACCCAGAGACTGAATAGTGACCCAAAGTCACACAGTGTGGGTAAGTCAAGGATGAGACTTAAATCAAAGTTGCTTGGCTCCAGAGACTAGGTTTCTTTCCTTCCTTTCTCTTTTAACTTTATTAGGATTTAATCTTGATTTACAAAATTACAAGATAACAGAGGGACAACTCCGCAGCATTCCCACCACCAGAGTTCTGAATCCCCAACCCCTCCATTGGAAGCTACCACCGTTCTCCCAAGGTTGCAGATGTGTGTTGACTATTATTTCTACAACTATTTGCCTATATTTTTATAGATGTGTCCATTTATTTATTTCCCCTGCTATGGTCCCACCTTCTTTTCCTCTCTAAGAGAGAGAGAGTCTCTCTCTCTCTCTCTCTCTCTCTCTCTCACACACACACACACACACACACACACACCTATTACATCCAAATGTCCCTCCCTTTTTCCTCTTCTTTCTTCTTGTCCTGATGGAGTTGGTGTTCAGAGCCCACTGGTCATCTTCCCTCTGTCATTTCTCCCCCACTGGGAGGATGGACCAAAATTCTTTTTGGGGGGCAGAAGGTGGGAGTTCTGGCTTCTGTAACTGCATCTCCACTGGACATGGGCGTTGGCAGGTGGAGGCACACCCCCAGCCTGTCTCTAGACTTTCACTAGTGGGGCAGGGGCAGGGGTCTGGAGAGGTGAGGTTCCAGGACACATTGTGGAGGCTGTCTGCCCAGAAAAAGACTAGGTTTTCTTTATTGAGCTGTGGGCAGGATTATATAAAATCAAGACCACAAAGTGTATAACACAGGCTTATAGTTAAGTGCCTGATGTGTTATTTCATATTCTTCTGGTTCTTTTAAGCACCTGTTTCCTGTGCCTCTTTATGATCTCTCTCATATATATTGATCTCTGCGTTCCAAGTAGTAGAATCTTTCCAATGGGCTAGTGACCAGCTTCAGAGAGGTCACAACTCTAGACATGAGAGACCTGAGTGTTCCCAGCAAGAAGAAGCTAAGACCAGTCAATGACAGCGACAGGAACCTCTTTTTTAATATTTATTTATTTATTCCCTTCTGTTGCCCTTGTTTTTTATTATTATTGCTGTTATTGCTGTCGTTGTTGGATAGAACAGAGATAAATGGTGAGAGGAAGGGAAGACAGAGAAGAGAGAAAGATAGACATCTGCAGACCTGCTTCACCACCTGTGAAGCGACTCCCCTGCAGGTGGGGAGCCGGGGGCTCAAACCGGGATCCTTACACCGGTCCTTGAACTTTGCGCCATGTGAGCTTAACCCGCTGCGCTATCGCCCGACTCCCAGGAACCTCTTTCTATTCCAGTCAGAGTAAATGGTCTCCCCTGGAAGTTTCTCTCATTTCTCAGCCTGAGGGCTAGAATCAGAGTAAAGAAGGAAATTCAGGGGCCAGGGGTGGTGTACCTGGTTAAGTACACATAGCACAAGGACCTGCACAAAGATCCGGGTTCGAGCCCTCAGCTCCCCACCTGCCAGGGGGAAGCTTCATAAGCAGCAAAGCAAGTCTGCAGGTGTCTTATTTCTCTCCCTCTCTTTCTCTCCCTCCCCTCTCAATTTCTCTTTGTCCTATCCATAAAATGGATAAAAAATGGCCACCAGGAGCCATGGATTCACAGTGCAGGCACTGAGCCCCAGTGATAACCCTGGGGTGGGGGGTAGAAGTATGTGCAACCCTGGAGAGTGAGTGTTTCTTGCAGTAACATACCACAGAGGCCTCAAGTATTACCCTCAGCCACCTCCACCTCCATTCTACCCCTCAAAAACTAAGTGGGCACAGACTAAGATGTGTTATACACAGTGGAAGGATGAAAGGGGGAAAGGATATAAGCACTTGTCTGTTTCATCAAAGTGAATGAAAACAGACTTAGGAGGCAAACTTCCTACCAAGACCTGGCTGGGGGGTAGAAATTGCTAATAGACTGCCCTGTCAAGGTCAGAGTTTTCCCACATGGGAAGTAGAAGCAAGTCACTGATTTTAATCACTAAGCTGCTTTGATCTCTTAAAAAAGAAGAAAAAATTCCCAGGTATCAGAATCATTGGATTTCTTCTTCTTTTAATGTTTAAAATACATTTCTTGTTTTTCAAAAAGCAAAGAAGGGCTCTACTGGCAAGAAGACAACTCGCAAGCCAGGAAGCCAGTCTAAGCAGCGTAAGTGGTCTGATTACATTTTTATTGAAGTCACACTGGTCTTTTATAAAATCATATAGGTTTCAGGTACAGAGCATTTATATTTGGCCTCTAGTTCCCTTCTAGACAATCTAATCAACCCCTCTGCTTGTTTCCTTATTCTAGGCTCTCCCACCTCTGATAACCAGCCATCCGTTCTTTGCATCTAAGAGGTTGTTCTGTATTGTTTGCTCATGTGCTTGTTTCTTTACATTCCACAGGACTGAAGTCAGATACTTGCTTTTCTCCTTCTGGCCTCTTTCTATATACTCAACATCCACCATTCACATTGTCACCAATGGCTGAGATTTCATATTATGAGTAGCCAGACAGTATTCTACTGTGGTGTGTGTGTTTGTGTGAGAGAGAGAGACAGAGACAGAGACAGACAGAGAGAGAGAGAGGCAGAGAGAGAGACAGAGAGAGAGAGACAGAGAGAGAGAGGCAGAGAGAGAGAGAGAGAGATAGGGAGGCAGAGAGAGATAGGGAGGCAGAGAGAGAGAGGCAGAGAAAGAGAGAGAGAGAGGGAGGCAGAGAAAGAGAGAGAGAGAGAGAGGGAACCAACATCCTTTTGCAGACTGAAGGGAAGGTGAGCTATTCAGCTTCTCAAGCTGAAATTCAAGTTGGAGCCTCTCAAGTTCTCTAGCGAGATCCAGGAAATGGAAGAGAATTGGCCCAGATCTAGAAACTGGCCTTTCAGGTTTCGGAGGGGGCAGGGCAGAAAGCAAAAAGAATCAACAGAAGCAGCAGCCTGCAAACCCCATGGGTGTGGGCATCTGGGGCTCACGGAGTGCCTTGCTCTGCTGGCACACCAGAGGTCCATCCTGCTGAGCTATGAAGTCTTCTCCCCCCACCCGCTCCCCACCTCTCACTGGAGTGGGCGGGCCCTGGTGTGATGGCTGCAGAAGAGCTTCTGGTGTGTCACCCTCTCTTGACGGCACCTGGTGTGGGACTTGGCTCCAGCTTCTGTTCACAGAGCTGAAGGATTTTCTGCTTGTGATTTCCATGTGCCCTTCTGAATATGTGTCCTGCCCAGGCTGAGTGGCTCCCTTCCCATGCGCGCTCTCCTTCATCTTCAAACACACACTTGCCTTTGCTGACCTGAGCAGTCTAGGATGGGAATGAACAAATGAACAAAAAGCTTCTGATTGTTGTGTGTATGTGCGTGTGTATCTATGGGGGTGGTAGAACACTAAATCCTAGATACCCCTTGTCCCAGGACAAAAGGACCCACAGCCATCCGTCTCAGTGATGCATTTGGCAAGAAGTCTTTCAGTTCCCTTGCAGATCTTGGGGGAGCTAGGATGCCTAGCTATGGACCAGGACTCTGACCTGGTGACCTGGTGGGAGATGGGAGTCAGACAAGTTACTTATTGGGTGTGGAGCCTGAAGGTGTTCAGAACAGGCCTCCCCAGGATGTGTCACTTTGGCAGAAAGACCATTTCAAGCTGAAATCAACCGAGGCCTTGGAGGTTCAAGAGCAACTTGGACTACTCCCGAAATGACTCAGCAGAATGGAAGTCAAAGGTCTTATCCAGAACTAGTCACTACCGGAAATAATCTTTTAATCCTAATAACCTACCTTGTGGCAGGGCAAACCTCTAGTTTTGGGCATCTGCTCTTGGTTCTATTCGTCATCCACTCTACTTCCTGGGGCCTACCTTGAAGCCCCAGAGTCCCTCCCCCACTGCTTAATTAAGTATATGTGTAACTTCACGCCACCTTTCCTCCGTTGGCCCCTTTGGTCTGTGTGGGCTCTCTGTATGTATGAAATCACATTTGTTTGGGCTTGGGAGACAGCATAATGGTTAAGCAAAAGATTTTCATGTCTGAAGCTCTGAGGTTCCAGGTTCAATCCCCAGCATCACCGTATGTCACAGCTGAGCAGTGCTCTGGTCTCTTTCATTATAATAAACCATATATATATTTACATAGACTCTCTCCTCTACTGTTAGTTTGGTTATGTGACTAATCTGAAAAGAACACAGAAGGGTAGGGAGAAATCTCCCTCTCCTCTCACAAGCTTCTCCTGGTATCTGAGGCAGAGCTAAAAGACATGGAGAAACCTAGAGTTTGTTCAGGTGCAAGTGGGCTGTCATCCCAAAAGGCCAGGCCAGGCCAAGGGTGGGGTCAGATAAGCAGGTGGAGCTGCCGGGCCAAAGCTCTTCTGAGGGTGGAAGTAGGAAGGTGGTTAAGAGACAGGAAAGAGAATGGTGATGGCGATGGAGAAGTGACTCAACAGCAAAGCCTGAGACTTTCACATCTGAGGTTCTGGTTCAAGCCCTGGCACCACATACACCAGAGTGGGCTTCTGGCTCCTCTCTCTCTCTCTCTCTCTCTCTCCTCTGTCTCATGTGAATCCTTCTCTCATACGTAAGAAATAAACCAAATCCAGGGTGCCAGGCAGGGGCGCACCCGGCTAAGCTCACCTATCACCATGTGCAAGGACTAGGTTCCAGCCCCTGCTCCCCACCTGCGGGGGGGGGGGGGGGGAAGCTTCGTGAGTGGTGAAGCAGGTTTGCAGGTATTTCTCTTTCCTTCTCTATCTCTTCCCCTTCTCAATTTCTCTCTCCTGTCAAATGAAAAGAAAACAAGCAAACAAGCAAGACAAATCCTGGTAACCATGTCTAGAATCTGGTTTGAGAGCAACGTGACTGAGTTTGGGAAACGGCTCATCTGACACAGCACAGGCCCTGCTGTGGAGAATGCAGACCAGGTGCGACTCCAGCTTAGGAAGACCCACTAGAAGAGAAACAGCCTCTCCTCAGCGGAATCCAGAGACAGCTGTGGGGACCAGTGCAACCCACAAGGGGAAGGTAAAACTGGGAGACAAAAACTGGAACAAGAGTTCCTTAACCACCCATATCATATAGAGACTTCCTGCAGCCATCTTGTGTGGCTGGGGCATGGTTTTATGAAAAGAGCTTCTCGGGCCGGGCGGTAGCACAGCGGGTTAAGCTCACATGGCCCGAAGCACAAGGATTTGAGCCCCCGGCTCCCCACCTGCAGGGGAGTCGCTTCCCAGGCGGTGCAGCAGGTCTGCGGGTGTCTGTCTTTCTCTCTCCCTCTCTGTCTTCCCCATCTCTCTCCATTTCTCTCTGTCCTATCCAACAATGACATAAATAACAACAATGATAACTACAACAATAAAAAAAAAAGGGCAACAAAAAGGAAAAAAAAATGGCCTCTAGGAGCAGTGGATTCGTAGTGCAGACACTGAGCCCCAGCAATAACCCTGGAGGAAAATAAATAAAATAAAATAAGAAAAAAAGAAAAGATCTTCTCTTTCTTAGTTCCATGAAGGGAGTCGCTGTAGCAATGAATCAAAGAGGATCAATTCCTGGCTGTTGCAGAGGACACCGTAGGTCTGGTGTGCCCTCAGCACACAAGGCAAGCCTGCCAGTCTTGCGATTTCCCCAAAGCATCCACACTAAGGCTTCAGGCTAAAACATGCCCGGTTCTCCTGGCTCTGGCACCTGTCGTGTTTTTCCTGGTGCACACAGGGCATAGCGACTGTGTGGGCAAAATGCCACTCGCTGGCCTGAGATGCAGGACAACTGGCTGAGAGGAAGAACAAGTCAAAATAGCCACCGGTTTTCTTCTTAGGGCAGGTTTACTGTAGTTTGCCCTGACCTGATGGACAGAGGGGGAAGCAAAGGCTGAGAGGGCGGAAGAGGAGACCTGCCTGGGGCTGCGTGTTAAGTCTGCGTGACTGTTATGGGTTGTACAACCCCCGCTCCCCAACAAACAAACAGAACCCGTGTGTCAGAGTCCTAATTTTCAGCGCATCTGAATAGGGTTCTGTTTGGAGGTAAGGGTCTTCACTCTGGTGATTGTGTCACATAAAGCCATTAGGATGTACTCTTGATTCAAAATTCATGACCAGTTTCTCTCTTTTATTTGTCATCACAAAGTCTTCCCCACTCTGGGCTGACATTTTTAGACATAAAGAGATTTAGACCAGAGATGCCAAGCTTGTGATGCCAACCTGCCAACTCCTTTTGCCCAGTAAGATCTTTCCTCACAGAGGAGACCACCCAATCCCATTTCAGCTTGTGTGTTTTCTGACAAAATTATAGGTCCTAGCTACTGGCCATATGGTACTGTGTCCATGTGTCCAAGTCTCCATAAATTAAGGGCAATTCGATCACTACTAAATAATAATAATAATAATAATAATAATAATAATAATAATAATAAAATTAGAGGCAATTCTATAATTTACAGTGCTTAATAGTCCTGTGTGGTTAGACTTAGACCTAATAAGCCTGACAGTCAAGGAAAATGGCCTAAAGAAGGCACCACAAATTCTCGAGTCAAATATTTATTACTTGGGCCTAGCTGTCTTTCTCTCCTACCCCCCCCTACTTGATTTCCCTCATTCACTCTAACTATACAAAAGGAAGTGAGATTTACACCTCCAGCTTTTAATCTCTTCTGTCAGGGCATCGGCATTACTGTCACTCCTTGCTAATCTTTATTTGAATCCTCAAACAAGTAAATGAAAAAAAAAAAGAAAGAAAGAAAGAAAGAAGCCTCGAGGTTAACTTAAATCCCACTCAAATCCCAGGTTTATTTCCTTCCTAACCCAAGGCCAGACTTGGTGAACATACCAGCTTGGATACAACAAATGGCATTCAAGGCCTTATCAACTGGAAGAGTCCGCAGCAACCTTAGGAAACCACTCTGTGGGCAGTTCTCTCGGCATGTGGATCCAGCAAGTTCCTGAGGAACATTTTTCTCAAAGTTCATCCATATATATGATGGGTCTTCAAACTGATGTCAGGGAACAAGGGCAGAGTAGTTGAGAAAGGAGTTTGGATCTGGACACTTAGCATAATTTAGTGACTGGTATAGGTCTTAACCAAACCGAATCGACACTTCGTACCGTGCCAGTTCTGGGGTGTCCTAGATAAGCATCGATGCTTAGTCTCGAGATAAAATGCTGGGCTGGAATCCAAGCTCTGTCACTTGCTAGCCAGGCCCTTGAGCATGTTATTTAATCTTCCTGGGTCTCCTCATGTGAAGATAATACCTACTTTGTGAAAGTCCTTGTGGCAGTACAATGGGAGAATTAATGCAGGGTGTAAGCTTCCTCTAGGAAGCCATCTGTGAACTGCGATTTGCCCATAAACATGTACCTTAGGGGAGGTTGGGCAGTAGCGCAGCAGGTTCAGCGCACATGGCGCGAAACTCAAGGACCGGCATAAGGATCCTGGTTCGAGCCCCCGGCTCCCCACCTACAGGGGAGTCGCTTAACAAGCGGTGAAGCAGGTCTGCAGGTGTCTAGCTTTCTCTCTCCCTCTCTGCCTTTCCCTCCTCTCTCCATTTCTCTCTGTCCTATCCAACAACATTAATAACAACAACAATAATAACCACAACAATGATAAGAACAAGGTCAACAAAAAAGGAAAATAAAATATTTTTTAAAAAGCTTAAAAAAAAAAAAAAGAACATATACCTTATCCAGAAAAGATGCATGTTGTGAGTGATGTACAGTGTCTGATCTGCTCAGGAAGGTAAAGCATTTTTTAAAATATCTACTTATTTATCTATTGGGTAGAGACAGCAATTGAGAGTGAAGGGGATAGAGAGGGAGAGAGACCCCTGCAGCTCATCTTCACTGTTTGTAAAGCTTTTTCCCTTGCTGGTTGGGACTGGGGTCTTGAACCTGGGTTGTTGCACACTGTAACATGTGCACTTAACTGGACGTGCTGCTGTCTGGTAACCCTGGAGGGTCTGTTTGTTTGTTTTTAAAGTTTTTAAAAATATTTATTTTCCCTTTTGTTGCCCTTGTTGTTTCTTCTTATTGTTGTTGTTATTAATGTCGTCGTTGTTGGATAGGACAGAGAGAAATGGAGAGAGGAGGGGAAGACAGAGAGGGGGAGAGAAAGACAGACACCTGCAGACCTGCTTCACCGCCTATGAGGCGACTCCCCGGTAGGTGGGGGAGCCGGGGGCTCGAACTGGGATCCTTCAGCCAGTCCTTGAGTTTGTTTTTGTTTTACCAGAGCACAAATCAGCTCTGACTTCTGGTGGTGATGGTGGGGGGGGGTGTGTGAACCTGGGGCTTTGGAGCCTCAGGCTTGAGAATCTCTTTGCATAACCATTATGCTATCTACCCCAGCCTGAGGGTCTCTCTTTAGTGGAGCAGTGGGAATGTATGGTGTATGTAGTGAAATGATAGGACCCACCCAATTTCCATGAGCGCTGCTTTTCTCTTATGATTACACAAACACCTGCATTCAGAATTCTGGAAACAACCATTCTGATTTCTCACTTTTGTTTCATATTACTTTTTGATAAATATTTTATTTTATTTATTGCAGTGAGAGAGAGCTGGCTTATGATGGTGCTGGGGATTGAACGCAGGGCCTTGGAGCCTCCCCAAAATGGTTGTTTGCATAACCATTATACTATTTCCCCTGGCTTTCCACCCCCCACTTTTGCTTCATAATCTAGGTGCCAGTAAACTTATTCTTGCTCCCCAAACCTAGGCTTGACACTTGGTTTTACACACCTTCAACGGAATGTGACAAAAGCAGCCAGAAAAGGAGTCTTAAGGGGAAAAACGGGGTGGAGTTCTGGGCCTGTTTTCTTTTTTTCTTTTATTTTTTACTAGTGATTTAATCTTGATTTACAAAATTACAACTCCTCACCATCCTCACCACCCCAGTCCCTTCATTAGAAGCTACAGCAGTTCTCCCAAGATATGAGTTGACTATTATTTCTGCAACCATCTGCTTATATTTATTTGGCCATTTTTTTTGGGGGGGGGGAGGTCCCATCTTCTCTTCTATTCCAATTCACTATTACTACATCCAAATGTTCCTCCCTTTTTCCTCTTCTCTCTCCTGGTCCTGATGGAGTTGGAGTTCAGAGCCCTCTGGTCATCTCCCCCACTGGAAGGATGGACCAAAATTGTTTTTGGGGTGCAGAAGGTGGGAGTTCTGGCTTCTGTCATAGTTTCTCTGCTGGACATGGGCGTTGGCAGGTGGATCCACACCCCCAGCCTGTGTCTGTCTTTCCCTGTGGGGCAGGGCTCTGGGGAGGGGAGGCTCCAGGACACAAGGTGAGGCCCTCTTGGCTGGGTCTGTTTTCTGCTCACACATTAGGCGATAGTCAAGCCAGGGCTGAGCTCTTCTTCACACACACACACACACACACACACACACACACACACACACACACACACACACCCCGAGCTGCAAGCATAGCTTTGGATGCCGCCAGCTCCCAGTCCCTCTCTGTACCACAAATGGATGCACAAACTCCTAAGTTAGCATCGGTCAGATGGCGAGGGATGAGCCAAAGATTCCTGAGCTCCACTGGAGTCCTACGACTCAGAAGTGCCAGGTGCTCCAGTGGTTGTGGTGGAAAAATCAATGTGTGGGGTAGCTGGTGCTCTAGGATATGAGAGAGCCAAAGATAATAAAAAAGGGGGGATTACTTTTAGCAGAAAAGTTGCTGGTCATTTTCAGTGCCTCTGCGATACCTGACTCGAGAACGTCTCTCCTGCCTTTGTCGCCAGTACTCATGTATCTTTGAGTTTAAAGACTTCATCTCTTATTTTTTAATTAAAAAAAAACATTAAAAAAATTTTTTTTATTATTGAATAGACAGAGAGAAATTGAGAGAGATGGGGAAGAAAGAGAAAGAGACACACCTGCTGCCCTGTTTCACCACTTGTGAAGCTTTTCCCCTGCAGGTGGGGACCAAGGGCTTGAACCTGGGTCCCTATGGACTGTAGTGCATGTGCTTAACCAGGTTCGCCACTGCCTGGCCCCCAAAACCTCATCTTTTTATTTTATTTTATTTTATTTTATTTTATTTGTCTCCAGGGTTATTGCTGGGGCTCGGTGCCTGCACTACAAATCCAGTGCTCCTAGAGGCCATTTTTTTCCCTTTTGTTGCCTTTTTGGTTTATTGTTGTTATTGTTATTATTGCTGTCATTATTGTTGGATAGGATGGAGAGAAATAGAAAGAGGAAGGGAAGACAGAGAGGGGGAGAGAAAGATAGACACCTGCTGACCTGCTTCACTGCCTGTGAAGCGACTCCCCTGCAGGTGGGGAGCCGGGGGCTCGAACCGGGATCCTTGCGCCTGTCGTTGCGCTTTGTGCCATATGCACTTAACCTGCTGAGCTACCACCTGACTCACAAAACCTCATCTCTTAAGGTCTCAGTGGTAAAGGGGGTAAGGTCAAAGGTAATTATGGTTGCTAGCTGCCTTTTCCTTGAAGAATTGAGGGCAGGATGAAAAAAGTCATCTCCCAATAATTAGAAGGGACATATCCACCCCTCTGTTCATAGCTGCAGTGTTCACAATAGCCAAAGGCTAGAAACAGCCTAAATGCCCGTCAACAGATGACTGGCTATAGAAACTATGGATATATATTCCATGGAATACTACTCCGTAATAAAAAAAAAAAAAAAAAGATAACGTTGTGTCCTTTGGGACAAAATGGATGGACTTGGAGGAGATTATGCTTAGTGAAATAAGTTGGGATGAAAGACACTACCAGATGGTTTCACTCAGATGTGGAATTTAGAGATCTAATACACATGAACTTACAACAAAACAAAACAAAAAACCAGAAGCAAGCAAACTTTTCTGATCACTTTGTGAGAACTATGGTGGTTATCCTTAGGAGGCGGGACACAGAATTCTGTGGTGGTGGGGAGTGGTGGTTTAGAACTATATTCTGTAATCTTATAATTTTGTACCCCATGATTCATCCTGAATACACGATGAAAACTAAGTCAGTTTCCTAAGTGTCAGAACCTGACAAGAACCCCATGGGCAAGTGTTAATCAGAAAAGTCACCAGTGAAACTAAGGGGAGCTTTCTGACGGGGTGCAGCAGTGTGGTAATGAGTTCCTCTCTGCCTCTCTGTCCTTTTTTATTTGAAATTGAAAGAAGGAGAAAACATAAGTCCAGCAGGAGCAGTAGAGTTGAGGCATCGGTGACAATAGAAAAGTACCATCAGAGTCGGGCAGTACCACAGTAGGTTAAGCGCAGCTGGTGCAAAGTGCAAGGACCGGCCTAAGGATCCCGGTTTGAGCCCCTGGCTCCCCACCTGCAGGGGAAGGTGGGTTCATTATACTTAATAGCTGCATAGTATTCCATTGTGTATATAGACCACAGCTTTCTCAGCCACTCATCTGTTGTTGGGCACCTGGGTTGCTTCCAGGTTTTAGCTATTACGAATTGTACTGCTATGAACATAGGAGTACACAAATCTTTTTGGTTGGGTGTTATGGAGTCCTTAGAGTATATCCCCAGGAGAGGAATTACTGGGTCATATGCAAGGTCCATGTCTAGCCTTGTGAAAGTTCTCCAGACTGCTCTCCAGAAAGGTGGGACCAATTTACATTCCCACCAGCAGTGCAGAAGGCTTCCTCTGTCCCCTCAGCCTCTCCAGCATTTGTTGCTGCTATCCTTTTTGATGTATGCCATTCTCACAGGGGTGAGGTGGTATCTCAATGTTGTCTTTATTTGCATTTCTCTGACAATCAGCGACATGGAGCAATTTTTCATCTGTTTGTTTGCCTTTTGGATCTCTTCAGTAGTGAATGTTCTGTTCATATTCTCTGCCCATTTTTGGATGGGGTCATTTGCTTTTTTGGTGCTAAGCTTTTTTTTTTTTTTTTTTTTGCTGAGCTCTTTGAATATTTTGGTGATTAGCCTCTTGTCTGCTGTCTGGCATGTGAAGATCTTCTCCCATTCTGGGAGGGGTCTCCTTGTTTGTGTGATAGTTTCTTTGGCTGTGCAGAAGCTTTTCAATTTGATGTAGTTCCTTTGATTTGTTTCTGCTTTAGTCTTCCTTGCAATTGGGTTTGTATCATCAAAGATGTCCTTGAGGTTTAGGTGGGAAAGTGTTCCACCAATGTTTTCCTCTAAGTATTTGATAGTTTATGGTCTAGCATCCAGGTCCTTGGTCCATTTGGAGTTGATTTTTGTTTCTGGTGAGATAAAGTGGTTCAATTTCATTCTTCTGCATGTTTCAACCAGTTTTCTCAGCACCATTTATTGAAGAGAGCTTCTTTTCTCCATTTAATACTTTGGGCCCCCTTATCAAAGATTAGATGTCCAAAGGCGTGGGGGTTTAGTTCTGGGCTTTCGATTCTGTTCCACTGGTCTGTGTGCCTGTTTTTGTTCCAGGCTGTTTTAATGATGATGGCCTTACAATATAGTTTGAGATCTGGGAATGTGATGCCTCCATTTCTGTTTCTTTTCCTCAAGATTGTTTTGTCAATTCTAGGTGTTTTCTGGTTCCAGATAAATGATTGTAGTTTTTGTTCTATTCTCTTACAGAAACTTGGCCCCATTTGCAGGGGAGTCACTTCACAGGTGGTGAAGCAGGTCTGCAGGTGTCTGTCTTTCTCTCCTCATCTCTGTCTTCTCCTCCTCTCTCTATTTCTCTCTGTCCTATCTAACAACGACGACATCAATTACAACAACAATAATGACAACAATTGTAAAAAAAATAAAAGGGCAACAAAAAATAAATGAAAATAAATAAAAATAAAAACTAAGTAAAAAAAAATACCATCAGTGAGTACTTACTTAATATGGAAAACCCAGACCCTACACAGAGAGCATATGTGTACATTTTCTAAAGGGTGAGCGTGGACTCAGTAATAATTTTTTTTTCCCTACCAGAGCACTGCTCAGCTGTGGTTCGTGGTGGTGCGGGGGATTGAACCTGGAACTTCAGAGCCTTAGGCATGAGAGTCTCTTTGAATAACCTTTGAATTTTGCTATCCACCCCTGCCCTGCAACATACATAATTTATTAAATTTTTAGAGGGGTACCAGTCGGCAGGCCTCCTCACTTCCTGAGTGGTACTTCACATTCTGGCATTTCTAAGATTCACTTATTAATGTATTTATTGTCACCAGGGGTATTGCTGAGGCTCGATCTGGTGCCTGCAAGACACATCCACTGCTCTTGGTGGTGGCCATTTGCCCTTTTTAACATTTATTTGTTTATTTACTTGATAGGGCAGAGAAAGACATTGAGAAGAGGAGACACCTGCAGACCTGCTTCACCAGTCAAGAAACTTCCCCTCTGCAGGTGGGAAGCTGGGGTTTGAACCTGGGTCCTTGCACATGGTAAAATGTGTGCTCAACCTGGTATGCCATGGCCCAGTCCGATTCATTTTTATGAGAGAAAAAGAGAGACCGGAGCACAGTACTGGCATACACAGACCCCGAGTTCAAGCAAGGGCTTGATGTGCATAAATCCTGTGTTCTAATCACCAAGCACCTCCCTGGTAACATTAGGGTAGGTTTCTCTCTTTCTTTCTCTTCCTTCCTTCCTTCCTTCCTTCCTTCCTTCCTTCCTTCCTTCCTCTCTCTCTCTCTCCCTCTCCCTCTCTCTCTCTCTTTCTCTCTTTCTGTCTGTCTGTCTCTCTCTCTCTAAGGTTCTTTTTTTACGATCTTATTTATTTTATTTTGGATAGAAATTTAGAGGGAAGAGAGTGATAGAGAAGGAGAGGGAAAGAAAGACATTTGTAGCACTGCTTCACCATCCATGAAGTTACCCACCTGCAGGTGGGGATGGGGGCTTGAACCTGGGTCCTTGCACATTGTAACATGTGTACTCAAGCGGGTGCTTCACCACCCAACTCCTCCTGGACTATCCAGGACTATCCAGCTGATTACAACTTGAGAGCCCAGGACTGCCACGGGGAGCTCCAGTATGGCCAACATGGCGTAATGGGTGCCAGATGGGTAAATCCTCAAACTAGCAAGTCTGCACATATGGGCAAACCGTTGTTCATAGAAAGTTGTTCATCATCCAGGAACTTGTGATGTCCGGGGCTGTTCTCTTCTTAGTGACTGGAGACTTCTCGCTCAAGAGGAAGGGGCAAACCAGGGAAACAGGAAGACACACAGGACAAGGCTGAGATACTCCATGAGGAAGCTCAGGAGAATCCAAACCCAGCCCTGCATCCATGCATCCTCCCAGAAGGGGAGTAAGAACAAGAGCAGGTCACTTGTATTCAGCTTGAGTAGGGCAGGTGCTGTTCTAAGCATGAAGCCATCCCATTCTTGACAGCATCTTATGAGGCAGCTTCTAGTGTTTTGTTCCTTTTTCCAGATAGTGACACTGAGATTCAAGGAGATCAGTCACTCACCCAAGGTCACAAAGGTAATAAATTTCAGGGTAGGGGTGTGGATCTAAGTCACCTGGCTCCTGAGATGACACTCTTAACCACAACACACCCCAGACTCCCAGGACGTTAAGGCATGAGTTCTGCTTCGTGTGAGGCTTTATGTGTAAGACTTGCAATGGCGCCAGACTGGGCTGACTCCACATGAATACTGTGTATGTGTACGTTTGACCTGGAAGCTTCCTATATTAACTCTCCAGGACCTTCTCCACTAATTGTTTCTCTGCAAACAAAAAAAGAAAACCCAACTAAACCAAGAGCAAAGTTTCCGTCACGATTACTCTTCCACCAGCATCTCCAGTTTTCTTGAGAGTCTACTGTTATCCTACTGCAGCTGATAGGACACATCTCTGGTTTCTTTGTGAAACAACCCCTACCTTAGCTGGTGTCTGCAAAACTATCTCCCACAGTGGTAGTTTTTTACACTGAGACCTTTAGAAACTATTTATTCATTATGCGGGGGGGGGGGGCAGGGAGAGAGAGAACAGAAGCTCACTGAGTATTACTCTGATACATGAACCGTGGGGGGTTGAGCCTCATGCTTGAGAATTCAGTGCTTTCTCCACTGAGCCACCCCCCGGGCTGCCACATTGGAGTGTTTCCTGAGATAATTGTAGATTCACATACAGTTGTAAGAAATAATGCAAAACTGTGGTCTAAAGGTGGTCGAGTGGATAAAAGTGCTGGGTTCTCAAGCATAAGATGCCAAGTTCAGGGAATCCGGCAGTAGTGCAGCAGGTTAAGCGCACATGGCGTGAAGCGCAAGCACCAGCTTAAGGGTCCTGGTTTGAACCCCTGGCTCCCCACCTGCAGGGAGGTCGCTTCACAAGCAGTGAAGATAGACATCTTTCTCTCCCCCTCTCTGTCTTCCTCTCTTTTCTCCATTTCTCTATGTCCTATCTAACAATAATAATAACTACACCAATAGTAGTTATTGGTGTATAACAAGGGCATCAAAAGGGAATAAATAAATAAATAAATATTTTTAAAAAAAGATCCCAAATTCAATCCCTGGAGGAACATGTATCAGAGTGTTGTCTAGTTCTCTCCCCCTCTCTCTCTCTTAGTTATTTAATATTGATTTACAAAATTACATCTCAACAGGGGTATAAATACACTCCATCACCACCACCAGGTTCTGAATCTTCAGTTGCCCCACTGCAAGCCACCACATGGGCCAGCCATCATCTCTACAACTGCCCACATTTATACATAATTGCCCCCTTTTCCTTCCTGATTCAATCCTCTCTTCCCTTCCAAGCCACTCATGACAACATCACTGCCTCCATATGTCCCTCTCCTTTCCCTCCTCTCTCTCTGGGTGCTGATGGAGTTGGAGTGCAGAGTCCTCTTATCTTCATCCTATCACTTCTCCCCCACCGGGAGTATGGAGCAAGGTTGTTTTTGCGGTGCAGAAGGTGGGAGTTCCGGCTTCTGTAATTGCTTCTCACTGGATGTAAATGTTGGCAGGTCAATCCATACCTCTAGCCTGTTTCTACCCTTCCCCAGTGGGCCAGAGCTCTGGAGAGGCGAGGTTCCAGGTCTCTCTCTCTCTCTCTCTCTCTCTCTCTCTCTCTCCTTGCCTCTCATTAGTAAATAAAATAAAATAATACAGAATGACACTTTGTAACTTCTACCCAGTTTCCCACACCCCACCTCCACGGTAACGTTTTGTAAAACTATAGTGCAATATATTGAGTAGAATATTGGCAATGAGTAGGCTGGGAGAGACCTGGATTCAAGTCCTGGTTCCACATGGGAGCACCATGCATGAAAGGAAGAGCCGTGGATGGTGGAGTGGTTTCTCTGCTTTTTCCTATTGAGTTTAGTAAGGAGTTTAATCTATGTCTTTAAACCTTTCAAAGAACCAGCCCTTGGCTCTTTGATTGATCTTGTGTATGGTGTTCTTTTTTTCTATTTCATTTATTTCTACTCTGATTTTTATTACTTTTCTCTCTCAGATGGCTTTTGGGTCTGCTTGGTGTTATTTTTCTAATTTCCTCAGATAGAATGTTAGATTTCTTATTTGAACTTTTTTTTCATGAGTGTGGGCACACACTTCTTCTCTCTTTTTTTAAATCTTTTTTTTCCCTTTTGTTGCCCTTGTTGTTTTATTGTTGTAGTTATTATTGATGTCGTCATTGTTAGGACAGAGAGAAATGGAGAGAGGAGGGGAAGACAGAGAGGGGGAGAGAAAGATAGACACCTGCAGACCTGCTTCACCGCCTGTGAAGTGACTCCCCTGCAGGTGGGGAGCCGGGGGCTCGAACTGGGATCCTTACGCCGGTCCTCGCACTTTGTGCCACGTGTACTTAACCCACTGCGCTACCACCAGACTCCCTCTTTTTTAAAATTTTTTTTAAAAGTTATTATGTTATTTATTGGATAGAAATAGCCAGAAGTTAAGAGGAATGGGGAGACAGAGAGAGACAGAAAGAGACCTGCAGCCCTGCTTCAGGTGAAGCTCCCTCCTTGCAGGTGGGGACCAGGGGCTTGAACCCAGGTCCTTGTGCACTGTAATGTGTGTGCTTAACCAGGTGTGCTTAACCAGGTGCCTGGCCCCTGGGCATACACTTCTATGAAATTTCCCTCCTCAGACAGTTTTATTTATTTTTTTGCATTCCCTGGATCTGATATTCATTCCTTTATTCACTGGATCTGATATTATTCTCTTCATTTTTGTTATACTCCACTTCTTTCTCTTCTTCTGATCTTCTTCTTCTTTTTGTTCTTCTGATCGTGTTATTCAGAAGCATGTTGTTTAGTCTCCATGTGTTTGAGATTTTCTTTTTATGATTTCTCGCTCTAGTGTGACTATGGAAGTTGCTTTCTATGATCTCAATATTTACATATGTATTAAGACTGTTTTTGTATCTCAATATATTGTCGATCTTTGTGAATGTTCTGTGTGCAGAAGAATGTTTTTTTGTTTCTTTTGGGATGGCTGTCTGTTTCATCTATTGTGTGATTTATTGTCATAGTTTATTTATTTTTTTTGGAAGGCCACTGTTTATGATTTTTTGGCAAGGACATACTCTCTCTTGCAGTGCAAGCCTTGTTAAAATCATTTACTATAATTGTGTTGCTATTAATGTTAGTACTTGTATACTCAGGCGCACCCAAATTGGAGCATATATATCGATGATAGTTACATCTTGTTGCATTGATACACTGACGCTGTATAGTGTCCATCTTTTCCCCTTACGACATTTTTGACTGAAAGTCTATTAATCTGATATGAGAATAGTAGTTACTGTACTTTGCCCCCAAATTATTAGACTAGAAACACCTGGAGCCAGAGGTTTTTTTTTTACACTTGCCTCAAGGTTTGTCCCTGGGGTTTGCTACCAACACTATGAATCCACTGCTCCCGGCTGCCATTTCTTCCTTCTTCTCCTTCTCTTTCTCCTTTTTCTATTTTTTTCCCCTTCCTCTTTTTATTAGATAGGATAGAGAAAATTTGAGAGGGGAAGGGGAAGTCAGATAGACACCCGCAGACCTGCTTCGCTGCTCGTGAAGAGTACCCCCTGCAGGTGGGGAGAGACCCCCTTTGTAGTGCAGGTCTGCGCTTGTGTCTACACTAGGTGTGAGTTTCTTGTATGCATAGTATAAATAATCCCCTTTGCTTTTTTATCCCTCTAACCACACTGTGTCTTTTAACCGGTGAGCTCATTCCATTCACATTTAGGGCATTTATTGATATGTGTGGGCTTCCTACTGTTATTCTACTCTTTGGCTTCTGGTTGTTTTGCATTTTTGTTTTTTCTCTGGAGATCTCATCTTTTCATAATTACCTACTTACTCTGTTTATCCACCCTCTGAATTCATCCAGCATCCAGGGCCACTCTATTCTTCTCACCAAATAATCTTGAACAGGTACTCTTAGCAAGCTTATTCGGTAAAGATGCACTCAGTGCATCTTGTGCCTTGGGCTTATAAGGAAATGAAGTCTTCAAAAATTTTTGCTGTCTTCAGTTTGGTAGGATAGCTCACTTGGATAGTGAGCTGTTTTGCAATGCGCATGACCTAGGTTTGAGCCTTCACTGAAGGAAGCTTTGGTCCTGTGATTTATTTCCTTCTCCACCCTTGCTTCTCTGTTTCTGTCTCTATCTGAAAAAAAAAAAAAGTCAACCTGGACTGGTGAAGCCCCATGATGATAAAAAAAAAAAAAAAAAGCAATCTTTACGGATTTTATATTTGAACTCGCCCTTTATTGGCAAGCACTTTGCAGCAAAATGAGAAAGCTAATGTGTTAAATCAGTCTACAAATCTTATAAACCGGAAGCTGTGTTGATAGTCTTTTAAGAGGTATTAGAATCTGTTCAATGGAGTTGCTATGCCAAAGTTTATGGTCAGCTAAGGCAATAGTGCCTGAAATGTCCCATTGTTGGGATAGAAAGCACAGAACTGGGAGTCGGGCGGGGGCGCAGCGGGTCAAGTGCATGTGGCATAAAGCACAAGGACCGGCATCAGGATCCGGGTTCGAGCCCCCGGCTCCCCACCTGCAGGGGAGTCACTTCACAGGCGTTGAAGCAGGTCTGCAGGTGTCTGTCTTTCTCTCCCCTCTCTGTCTTCCCCTCCTCTCTCCATTTCTCTCTGTCCTATGCAACAAGGACAACAACAATAAAAAAAAGAGCAACCAAAGGGAATAAATAAATAAAGAAGAAGAAGAAGAAGGAGAAGGAGAAGAAGAAGGAGAAGAGGAAGAAAGCACAGAACTGGGTACAGTGGTATCATACTCACAAAACAGCTGACTCACGGCCCCAGCTCCGCCTCCCTGTGGTTTACATACAGAGAGAAGGGAGTAGAGGAAAAAGCCAGGACAGGATTGTTATTTGAATAGTGTGCTGCTTTGCATGTATGACACCCACATTGCAGGAAGCTTCAGTGCTCTGGCCATTCAGGTTCTCTGTCTCTATCTAAAAGAGAGAGAGAGAGAGAGGGAGAGAGAGAGGGGGAGAAAAGAAGGAAGGAAGGAAGGAAGGAAGGAAGGAAGGAAGGAAGGAAGGAAGGATGGAAGGAAGGATGGAAGGAAGGAAGGAAGGAAGGATGGAAGGCTGGAAGGAAGGATGGAAGGAAGGATGGAAGGAAGGAAGGAAGGAAGGATGGAAGGAAGGAAGGAAGGATGGAAGGAAGGAAGGAAGGATGGAAGGATGGAAGGAAGGAAGGAAGGATGGAAGGATGGAAGGAAGGAAGGAAGGATGGAAGGATGGAAGGAAGGATGGAAGGAAGGAAGGAAGGATGGAAGGAAGGAAGGAAGGATGGAAGGATGGAAGGAAGGAAGGATGGAAGGATGGAAGGAAGGATGGAAGGAAGGAAGGATGGAAGGAAGGAAGGAAGGATGGAAGGAAGGAAGGAAGGATGGAAGGATGGAAGGAAGGAAGGAAGGAAGGAAGGATGGAAGGAAGGAAGGAAGGATGGAAGGAAGGAAGGAAGGATGGAAGGATGGAAGGAAGGAAGGAAGGAAGGATGGAAGAATGGAAGGAAGGATGGAAGGAAGGAAGGAAGGAAGGATGGAAGGATGGAAGGAAGGATGGAAGGATGGAAGGAAGGAAGGAAGGATGGAAGGATGGAAGGAAGGATGGAAGGAAGGAAGGAAGGATGGAAGGAAGGAAGGAAGGATGGAAGGATGGAAGGAAGGAAGGAAGGAAGGATGGAAGAATGGAAGGAAGGATGGAAGGAAGGAAGGAAGGATGGAAGGATGGAAGGAAGGATGGAAGGATGGAAGGAAGGAAGGAAGGATGGAAGGATGGAAGGAAGGATGGAAGGAAGGAAGGAAGGATGGAAGGAAGGAAGGAAGGATGGAAGGAAGGAAGGAAGGATGGAAGGAAGGAAGGAAGGATGGAAGGAAGGAAGGAAGGAAGGATGGAAGGATGGAAGGAAGGATGGAAGGAAGGAAGGAAGGAAGGATGGAAGGAAGGAAGGAAGGATGGAAGGAAGGAAGGAAGGATGGAAGGCTGGAAGGAAGGATGGAAGGAAGGAAGGAAGGAAGGATGGAAGGAAGGAAGGAAGGATGGAAGGAAGGAAGGAAGGATGGAAGGATGGAAGGAAGGAAGGAAGGATGGAAGGATGGAAGGAAGGATGGAAGGAAGGATGGAAGGAAGGAAGGAAGGATGGAAGGAAGGAAAGAAGGAAGGAAGGATGGAAGGAAGGAAGGAAGGATGGAAGGATGGAAGGAAGGAAGGAAGGATGGAAGGATGGAAGGAAGGATGGAAGGAAGGATGGAAGGAAGGAAGGAAGGATGGAAGGAAGGAAAGAAGGATGGAAGGATGGAAGGAAGGAAGGAAGGATGGAAGGAAGGAAGGAAGGAAGGAAGGATGGAAGGATGGAAGGAAGGATGGAAGGAAGGATGGAAGGAAGGAAGGAAGGATGGAAGGAAGGAAAGAAGGATGGAAGGATGGAAGGAAGGAAGGAAGGATGGAAGGAAGGAAGGAAGGATGGAAGGATGGAAGGAAGGAAGGAAGGATGGAAGGAAGGATGGAAGGAAGGAAGGAAGGAAGGATGGAAGGAAGGAAGGAAGGATGGAAGGAAGGAAGGAAGGATGGAAGGAAGGAAGGAAGGATGGAAGGATGGAAGGAAGGAAGGAAGGATGGAAGGATGGAAGGAAGGATGGAAGGAAGGAAGGAAGGAAGGATGGAAGGAAGGAAGGAAGGATGGAAGGAAGGAAGGAAGGATGGAAGGATGGAAGGAAGGAAGGAAGGATGGAAGGATGGAAGGAAGGAAGGAAGGAAGGAAGGAAGGTCAGCAGCATAATCATTATGTAAAGACTCTCATGCCTGAGGCTCCAAAGTCCTAGGTTCAATACTCCCACACCACCATAAACCAGAGCTGAGCAGTGCTATGATAATAAAAATTAATAATAAAAAAGTAATAATAATAATAAAGAAGAAAGGGATAGGGAGAAGGAAAGAGGGAAAAAATATTGGTAAAGAAAATGAAGGCTATACAAGTTTGTGCATTAAAATCTGAATCTTGAGAAAAAAAAAAAAGCCCTGTTTTACCCTTTATTACATACTGGAGAGGAGTCAGCCTGCTATGCAGCTGCTGTTTAAAGCGCCTGTTATGTGCTAGGTGTTGTCTGCGGCATGTGCACGTGTGTCACTGAATTTTCATCACATTATTAACTCCCATTCTGTATTTCCCATAATGGAAACAGAAGCTCATAAAGGTTGGAGACAGTTTGCTGCTTAGGCCTTCTGGGGTCTGGGTCTGGCCAAGACTCTATTCCTCTGTTGTTTCTCTCTTCCTACCCATCCTCACAGACACTCACAGGATATACCCTTCTTCCAGTGCAGGTAGTAGGGAAGAGTTCACACACATTCTCAAAGGCCATAGAGCCTGGGGTGGGGGTGGGGGTGTAGGTCTTTTTGAAAAGGGAGCTCAATTTTGACTCCATGTGGGCACTAGGCCCAGAGTTGAGTCCAAAAAAAAAAAAGGTTTAGACCTGGCCCAGACTCCTCAAGGCACTCAGCTTGGGGCAAGGGTGGCAACTCTGTTTTACTTCTCTAGTTCTTTCAGGAAATTCCTGGTGCATTAAGATGCCATAACTAAGCCAGAAAATGTTCCCTGAAACTCTAAGCTCTGCCAGCAAGTTTCTTAAGAGCTTTCTTCTTTCCCTATCTCCCTCCTTTTCTCCTTTCCTGCCTTCTTCTCTTCCACCAGGACTTAACTGCTTAATGTAGCCAAGATATTGCACCAATAGATAATATCTGGTATCACTGACTTAGATTGTCAGATAGCGTTTTCTATAGGTTCCCAGTCTTGACCTTAATTTCTCTTACAGGTCCTCTGATTTGACCCTCCTGGGAGGTTGCAAAGTTCCCCCTTATTTTGATTTTCTCCTCAAAAGTTGGCAGAGTTGCCTTGGAAATTCTAGTTGAGATACTTTAATGATGACTTGCCAGTTTACATACCAGTAAACTGAAATGAAAGAGAGGCTGTTTCCAGTCTCTATCCCCAGATGGAGCTGCCCCCAGGGACAGAGGCCAAAAACCCTAGACAGCTCAGCACCTCTAAAGGGAGACTTGGGGGCTTTGCTAAGCCACCCTGGGTGCCCCCCTGTTTAGCATGGGGAAGCTGAAGCTTGAATGATAGGACTTGTCCAAAGTCACAAAGCAAGTCAGGCAGAATCTGGCCTAGAACCGCCCCTTTGAACGGTTTGAAAACGGACAGGGTTTAGATGTTGTGCTGTGAAGAGTCTCAGCAAGCATCTAGCACAAGATGATGCATGAACAGGTCTCCTTTCAGTCTTCTCTGGTGTGGGCGGGATTTCCAAGACTTGGACATTGACACCTGTGCCATTTTTTTCTCGACACTCGAGGCCATCTCGGCCAGTTTATATCTGGCCCAGCTCTCTTTCCTTCCTCCTGGGCAGATTCAGACTGTCACTGCTGTGCTACTGAGCTCATAAGAGAGTCGTCTCCCCCCCCCCCCCACACACACACACACTATAGGGGATCACCCTGCCAGGATCAAGGTCTTTGTTTGAACTAGAGTGGTGGGCAGTACAGTGGGGGTGGGTGGGTGGAGGGAGTGGTGAATTCTATTGTTCAGGTTTAAAGACCAAGTTCAGGGGTTGGAATCATTCTGCTGGACATAGTCAGTGATACCATCTGACAAAGACAGACAAGATACAGACAATATCTAGGATGGCGTTAAAGTTTTGTTTAAGGGACCAGGCAGTGGCGTACCCAGTTGAGTGCATATGTTAACATAAACAAGGACTGGGGTTCAAGCCCCCACTCCCTACCTGCAGGAGGGAAGCTCCATGAGCAGTGAAGTAGCACTGTAGACAGCTCTTCCCTCCCTCTTTCCCTCTCCCTCCCCTTTGAATTTCTGTCCTATCAAATAAAAAGGAAGAAAGAAAGAGCAAAGTTATATTTATAGGGTGGATTTTTCTCAGGAAAATAAAATCACCCACATTTTCTTTGCGCAGATAAACTATCATCAATTTTCCTAAAGAATAATAATAATAATAATAATAATGCTTATAGTTAGACAAATCAAACACTACAGATTAAAAATAAGCTAGTGAGCTGGTCGGTAGTGCAGTGGGTTAAGTGCACATGGTGCAAAGTGTGAGGACTGGTATAAGGATCTGGGTTCGAGCCCCTTACTCCCCTTCTGCAGGAGGGGGGGTCACTTCACAGGCAATGACGCAGGTCTGTAGGTGTCTTATCTTTCTCTTCCCCTCTCTGTCTTCCCTTCCTCTCTCCATTTCTCTCTGTCCTATACAACAACAGCAATAACAACAACAATAAAACAACAAGGGCAACAAAAGGGAAAAAATGGCCTCCAGGAGCAGTGGATTCGTAGTGCAGGCACTGAGCCCAGCAATAATAACCCTGGAAGCAAACAAACAAACAAATATAAGCTAAAGTTACATGGATTAAATGTAAATCACTTGACTAATGAAAGACACTAATCTGAAAAGCTACATAGTGTATGACCCCAAATAGAAGACATTCTGGAGAAGACTAACTGTAGAGAAAATAGATCAGGGTCTGGGGGTGGAGAGTAAGAGAGAAACAGGCAGAGTATTGAGAAATTTTAGGAACGTGAGCACACTCTGTATGGCTCCCTGGTGATGAAGACATGCACTGTGATATTACCCACGCCTACAGAACGCACAATGTAAGAGGGAGCCCCAGGGTGACTATGAGATTCAGTGTAGGTTCATCAGGTGTAGGGGAGATAGCATAATGGTTATGCAGGAAGGCCTTCATGCCTGTGTTCCAGGTTCAAACCCAGGTACCATCAGAAGCCAGAGGGAAGCAGAGCTCTTGTGAAAGCAAGCAAACAAAACCCCTTTAGATCGGGTCTAAGAAGTTTGCTACTCTGGTGGGGAACACTGAAGAGGAGGGAGTTGAAGGGTGTGTCAGAGTCAAGGGACATGAAAATTTCCTTTTCCAATTTTTCTACAAAATGTATCTAACAATAAGAAAATCTTCATAGTATTGTTAAAATTCAAAGTCTCTTTCCCCAACTGATCTACCCTGTTCCTTTCTTCAAGTGACGTTAACCAGCTTCATAGTATGACTTCAGATAATCTTAAATGTTAACACTGCAATAGTAGATATGTTTTTGTAATCCAGAGGGAAACATAAAGTGGTCTTCCTTCCTTTCTTAAGGCCCTGGTCCCCACCTGTAGGGGAAAAGCTTCATGGGTGGTGATGCAGGTCTGCAGGGGTCTCTCTCCCTCTCCACTCCCTCTTCCCTCTAAATTCCTCTCTGTCCTATCAAATAAATAAATAAAGAGAGAGAGAGGTTAAAAAAGCATACAAAATTAAAAGGGGGAGGGACAGCTAGAAAGAGCAAACAGCCCATTTGGGGATCACTTAAAACCTGCAGCTTTGAGCACACTCTTGTCTGCTCCACATCCTGGTCTTCCTTTCACACTGGAGAGCCGTCCTTTAGCCTTGAGTGGCACACTGTCATGATTGATACTTTGGCTATTGAAAGTCTGGCTTCAACATGTTTTAAAGCATTTCTGCTTAAGAGCCACTCAACTTGTTTTCCTGGAAGATACAACATGAAACATCATCTTCTATTTTGGGAAACTCAGTCCATGGGGCCAGGAGGTGGCTGAGCGGGTAGGATGCCTACCTAGCATTCTTGAGACCTTGAGTTAAACCCAAGAATGTTGCACGCTGCACTCTCTCTGTCTCTTTCTAACTCACTCTCATGAAAGAAATTTAAAAATTGGGAGTCAAGTGGTAATGCAGCGGGTTAAGCGCAGGTGGTACAAAGCGCAAGGACCAGCACAAGGATCCTGGTTCCAGTCCCCGGCTCCCCACCTGCAGGGGAGTCACTTCACAGGTGATGATGCAGGTCTGTAGGTGTCTATCTTTCTCTCCCCCTCTGTCTTCCCCTCCTCTCTCCATTTCTCGTTGTCCTATCCAACAATAACGGCATCAATAACAACAATAACTATAATAATAACAAAAAAACAAGGGCAACAAAAGGGAATAAATAAATATTTTAAAAATAAATTTAAAAATTGAGCCAAGGAAGTGGCTCAGTAGTAGAGTTTGTGCATGGAATCCTGCTTGGGTCTCTGACATCATCTAAGAAGCAAAAGAAACTGACCCCAATGTCTTCCAGAATGTTCTTTCCTTGGAAGCATTCCATAAATTTCAATTCTCACATTCTTTCTCAGAAGACTGTCTTCAAAGCCATATTTATAGCTTAAGATCTGATCTAGTTCCAGATTTATCAACCAAGGTTTTGCCCAAGGAGTAGCTTCACATGAGCAATGGCGTAAAAATCTTCTGGCAAGGTATCTTCTGGTTGACTGAGCATCCTTTTTAAAATTAAAGTTTCATTGACCTAGATTATTATGTAAGTTGTAAGTATACAACATTAAAACTCCACATCTATCTACACAACATCATATCTTTACATTTTTACTTTCCTCACATATATTTTATTTGATGTTTCACTTGACAAATTATTGTCATTTTAATTTTTATTACTTTTGTCTTTTGATCTTCATGATTGCTTTATAAATGATTCATCCAGTAACTTTAACATACACAGACGTACATCCACACACACAGTCTTTTCCAAATGAGTCTTTAATATGCTTTCTTGTTCTAATTCTTTTAAGGAAGTCTCCTTAACATTTCTAATTCCCTCTAGGCCAGCTGATTTAGTGGAGATGAACTCCTCTAAGCTTTTGTTTATCTGAGAAACTGAATCTCTCTTTCAATTCTGAATGATAACCTTGCAGGAATAAAATTATTGGTTAGAAGTCTTTTTTTTTTTTTTTCCTTTCAGCACTTTGAGTATGTCATGCCATACAGGAGCTCTTGTGGAAGACAGTGCTGGTTGCCATCTGAGTGTCCCTCACAGATAATCAGTTGTTTTCTCTTGGTGCTTCAGTGATCTTGCTCTGATTTCATTTATTCTGTCTCTTACTGGGGCTCTCTTTGGCTTCCTGTACACCTAGATGGCTGCTTCCTTCTGCAGACTTGGGATGTCTTCACCCTTATCTCAAATAATTTTCTCTTCTCCTTCTGGGAATTTGATAAAGCAAATATTGTTTCTTTGGTGTACTTCCAGGGATCTCTTAATGGATCACTACTTTCTTTTTTTAAAATTTTTTATTATCTTTATTTATTTATTAGATAGAGACAGCCAGAAATCAAGAGGGAAGACAGAGAGGGAGAAAAAGAGAGACACCTACAACACTGCTTCACAACTCGCAAAGCTTTCCCCCATAGGTGGGAACCCAGGGCTCAAACCTGGGTTGGATCACTTCTTTCCTCCTTCCTTCCTTCCTTCCTTCCTTCCTTCCTTCCTTCCTTCCTTCCTTCCTCCCTCCCTCCCTCCCTCCCTCCCTCCCTCCCTTCCTTCCTTTCTTTATTATTGGACAGAGAGAGAAATTGAGAGGGAAGGGGAAGATAGAGAGGGAGAGAGACAGAGAGACACCTAAAGCCCTGCTTCACCACTAGTGAAGTGATCCCCCTGCAGATGGGGGTGAGGGGCTTGAACCTGGGTCCTTGTGCACTAATATGAGTAGTGCTTAACCAGGTGTGCCACTGCCTGGCCCCCTGAGCCACTACTTTCTAAAATTCTCTTTTTCAAGGCAGGACAGTGTGGTGCATCTGGCTGAGCACACACACCACTACCGTGTGCAAGGACACAAGTTCTTTCTTTTTTTTTTTTAAGGCTTTCTTTTTTAAATCTTTTTTTTTTTACTATTTATTTATTTATTCCCTTTTGTTGCCCTTGTTGTTTTATTGTTTTATTGTTGTTGTTGGATAGGACAGAGAGAAATGGAGAGAGGAGGGGAAGACAGAGAGGGGGAGAGAAAGATAGACACCTGCAGACCTGCTTCACTGCCTGTGAAGAGACTCCCCTGCAGGTGGGGAACCAGGGGCTCAAACCGGGATCCTTCCGCCGGTCCTTGCACTTTACACCGCCTGCGCTTAACCCGCTGTGCTACTGCCCGACTCCCAAGGACACAAGTTCTAGCCCTCAGCCCCCCATGGGCAGGGGAGAAGCTTCATGGGCTATAATGCAGTGTTTCAAGTGTCTCTCTTTCTCTTTCGCTCTCTGTCTCTTCTTTCCCTCTCAATTTCTTTCTGTCCTATCAAATAAGAAGGAAAGAAAGGAAGAAAAGGAAGGAAGGGAGGGAGGAAGGAAGGGAGGGAGGGAGGGAGGGAGGAGGAAGGAAACAGTGTTCAGTGAGACCTGTGGATTCATTGTGCAGGCACCAAGCCTCAGCAACAACTATGGTGATAATTACAAATAAATAAATAAGTAAATCCTTTTTCCATGTTGCTTCTTTGTCTGGGTTCGATGACTTTATTTCCAGCTTGCTTATTCACTCCTCTGCTTCTGTCAGTACTGCTGCTGAATGCCTCTGTTGTCCATTTTCAGTTTTACTATTATATCCCTCATCCTTGCAAGTTTGGTTTGAATCTTTAAATTTTTCTATTTCTTTGTTAACATTCTCATTGTATTCATCCATTCTTTGGAGTTCAGAGGGTATTTTTAAAAATTTATTTATAGGGAGTCGGGCGGTAGCACAGTGGGTAACGCACACGTGGCGCAAAGCGCAGGGACCGGCATAAGGATCCCGGTTTGAGCCTCCAGCTCCCCACCTGCAGGGGAGTCGCTTCACAGGTGGTGAAGCAGGTCTGCAGGTGTCTGTCTTTCTCTCCCCCTTTCTGTCTTCCCCTCCTCTCGCCATTTCTCTCTGTTCCTATCTAACAACCATGACATCAATAACAACAACATAAAATAAAAATAAATAAAAATAAAATTAAAAATAGAACATAGGATAAGAGGGGTACAATTCCAAACATTTCCCACCACCAGAGTTCCATATCCCAATCCCTTCCACTGGAAGCTTTCCTAGTCTTTATCCCTCCGGGAGCATAGACCCAGGATCATTATGGGGAGCAGAAGGTGGAAGGTCTGGTTTCTGTAATTGCATCTCTGCTAGACATGGGTGTTGGCAGGTGGATCCACACCCCCAGCCTGTTTCTATCTTTCCCTAGTGGGGCAGGGCTCTGGGGAGGCAGGTTCCAGGACACATTGGTGAGGCTGTCTGCCTGGGAAAGTCCGGTTGGAGTCATGGTAGCATCTGCAACTTGGTGTCAGTCCTGGAACTCAAGGGCTGACATCACAGGCCTGTCGTCTGTGGACGCAGTCCAAAGTGAAGCATGTAGAGGTGGCACTGTCTGCATTGATCAGGCTGAGATCAGCAGATGCTGTATCAACTGGTGTGGGTCAAGAGAAGCCCGCTTAAAAATGAACCGTGTCCCAGAGGTCCCAGGACCGGGAGAAATAGGATTTTGTAGAGAATGTGGAGAATTCCTGCTGTCTTAGGGTTTAAGAAGGCAATAAATAGTTATTATTATAACAAAGTTATTTGGAAATTTGGCTGACTTTGAAAATCCTATTGTGAGGATTTTCTGTATCATACAAGACCTCACCATGATTTATGTCGTTTAATGCTATTCACATAGAGCCCTCCCTAATGTAGTGACACAGCTAGTTGCTTCTGGTCCAGACAGCATGTTTATAATGATTATTTTGACCTTATCATCAGGTGTTTTTGCTTGGCCCTGATTCTTCAGGGTCTTTTCTTATCTTACACTTTCACCTGAACCATGTTTTTCTGCTTCCCTGCTTTTGCCTGACTCTTTATACTCATTCTGTGTGCTAGGCAATATTTATCCCAGTCTTAAAAAACTGCCTTGTCCCACTGGACATATTCTACCTGGGGACAGTCACACTTTGCCACTGTGTCACAGTTGTGAGCACAACCTGAGGGATGAGGCTGTCAGTCTGGCCAGTCTGTAGTCCATGAGTGCCAAACAAGTGTGTGGGCATGTGGGTGCAGGAGTGGGATTGTCAACCTAGTCTGACAGCTCCCTGGTGTGTGGGTGGGGCTGTCAGCCCAGTCCTGCTGATGGATACATGAATGGAGCTGCTGGTTCACTCTGCTGTGAGGCTGAGCTATGTTGCTGGAGTTAGTGGGTATCGGAGGGATTTGCCCACTGGCTGAAGGAAGCTTCCAAAATAGTGTCCACTGTGCCTGTAATAGCAAGGTTGTGGGAGGTTTTCTAAAGAGTGTTCACTAGTGTCTCCAACCCTCAAATTGTCCTCCAAAATCCCATGTCTCCCAGGTAAGTGGCATCCTTTCACCTACTAAGCATTTTTTTTTTTTTTTTGCCTCCAGAGTTATTATTGCTGTGGCTCGGTGCCTGCACTATGAACCCACTGCTCCTGGAGGCCATTTTTCCCATTTTGTTGCCCTTGTTGTTGTTGTTGCAATTATTGTTGTTGCATAGGACAGAGAGAAATTGAGAAAGGGGGGGGAAGACAGAGAGGGGGAGAGAAAGATAAACACCTGCAAACTTGCTTCACCGCTTGTGAAGCAACCCCCCTGCAGCTGGGGAGCTGGGGGCTTGAACCTGGATCCTTGCAGGTCCTTGAGCTTTGTGTCCTGTGCGCTTAACTGGCTGAGCTACCACTCCCATCCACCCAAGCATTTTTCACACTAGTGTTTCTGTGTTTGCTCTTGGGGTGAAAGAGTTTGCATGTGGACCATTGAAGAGTAGATTTCCATTCCCTACAGTTGTTTAGTTTTCCTGGACGGATTTCCCATTGGCCGTCAATGCAAGACATTCCAAGGGCTTGTTTCCACTGTATAGGTTCTAAGGGCACAATACCCAGCCCCACAAAGCTCTGCACCTTGAAGCTCTCTTCCAACTGTGCATTGCTGCAATCAAGTGTCCATGAATTGTTTCATGGCCAAGAGTGCACCTGTCTTTCCTACCCATCTTGGGACTTCCTTTGTGTCCTTTTTTTTGGTGGGAGTTCTATTCACCCAGTTTTCAAGTCTTCTGAAGAAATTATTCCATACGTAGCTGTAGATTTGTTGTGTCCATGGGAGGCGATGAGAGTTCAGAGTTCAGGTTCTTTTCTGTGTCACAGGTTCAGCTGGAATCTCATGACTGAGCATCTTCAGGTCCTCTCCCCCCGCACCTCTCTCTGTCTCTCTCTCTCTCTCCCTCCAGGGTTATCACTGGGGCTCAGTGCCTGCACCACAAACCCACTGCTCCTAGAGGCCATTTTTCTACATTTTATTACATAAGACAGAAATTGAGAGAGGATGAAGAGATGGAGGAGAGTGAACGATAGACACCTGCATACCTGCTTCACTGCTTATGAAGCTAACCCCTGCAGGTGGGGAGCCGGGGACTGGAACTGGGGTCCCTGCGAAGGTCCTTGAGCTTTGTACAGTGTGCACTTAACCCAGTGTGCCACCACCTGGCCTCCAGGTCCTCTTCTTTCTCCTTCCTTTAATCAATTACATCCCCCTGCCCCCATCACCCAGAGTACTACTTAGCTCTGGCTAATGGTGGTGCAGAGGGCTGAACCAGGGACTTTGGAGCCCAGGCATGAGAGTGTCTTTGCTTAACCGCTCGCTATGCTGTCTACCCCCCACCTGAACCCACCCCCTTTAATCACTTCTTACCCCAACTATTCATCTTCTGGTTAGCAAGTCACTGCTTGTCTCTAGCTTTTGACATCCTTTCATTCCCTACTTCTCACATGTCAAATGTACCCACCTACAGCTTTATTCTCTGGCTCCACACCAACTTATGCTGAGCGCCCTCTGTTGTAGACTCTACCTCAGAATCTCTGCCTAATTTTGTCCACATTAACTGTATTCTCTTAGTGACCTTCTGCTGTCCCATGCAGGGCTGGCTTGACGTGTGGGTGATCTGTACAAGTGTGCTGCAGTCTGTGGGCAAAGGCTCTGCTGCTGCCATGAGATTTGTATCTTTTTTATAGATAGAGGCAGAGAGAGTGTGTGAAAGAGACCACAGCATCGAAGCTTCCTCCACTGTGGTGGAGATCAGACTTGAACCTGGGTCATGGTAAACCAGCACGTTATTAAGTGAGCTATTTCTCCTGGAATTTGTAGTAGTTGTTTTTTGTTTGTTTGTTTGTTTTGTTTTTGCCTCCAGGGTTATTGCTGGGGCTTGGTGCCTACATGACAAATTCACTGCTCCTGGATGCCATTTTTTTCCCATTTTGTTGCCCTTGTTGTTGTTATTGTTATTGTTGCTATTGATGCTGCTGTTGTTGGATAGGACAAAGAGAAATGGAGAGGAGGAGAAGACAGAGAGGGGGAGAGAAAGACAGACACCTGCACACCTGCTTCACTGCCTGTGAAGTGACCCTCCTCACAGGTGGGGAGCCAGGGCCTTGAACCGGGATCCTTACACTGGTCCTTGCACTTCGGGCCATGTGCGCTTAACCCACTGCGCTACCACCTGACCCCCTTTTAGTAGTTTTATCTGTGGCTTTTTTTTGGCAAGCGAAGCCCTATAGGGCAACAGAGCATGAACACTAGCAGAGGCTACAGCACACTGACTCTTTGAAGCCCTGCTTGCATATGGTATTCACAGCGTCCTGTAAACAAAGAATTCCAGTGTCTCTACAATGCACGAGAGGGTCAACAAGACCCAAGCTGAGTATAAGGTAAGAGCATTAGGTCCATAATTCACGCAGCAGATATGCTGACAGCCCTCAAAGGCATTGCTTGCTTGCTTGCTTTTTTTTTTTTTTTTTGCTCCAGGGTTATCGCTGCCACTATGAATACAAATCCACTGCTCCTGGTGGCCATTTTTTCCATTTTATTGGATAGGACAGAGAGAAATTGAGAGAGGAGGAGGAGAGAGAAAGATAGACACCTGCAGACCTGCTTCCTCACCTGTGAAGCATCCCCCCTACAGGTGGGGATTAGAGGCTCGAACCTGGGTCCTTGCTCATAGTACTATGTGACCATAACTGGGTGTGCCAGCACCTGGCCCCCCCTAAAGGCACTGCTTCCCATTCAACCCCAAAAATGTTCCAAATGCAGGGGATTTTAACAGCAGCAGTGTTCTAAGAAATGCAGATCACCTGAAGCCTTGTTCATTCCTTTCTCACTTGCATCACTTCCCTGCACTGACCATCAACCTGCTCTGGCACGTGATGACAAAGCAGAACAGTAAAGCAGCCGGCTGTTCCCTTCCCTCCCCGTACTCTTCAGAAAGCCAAAGCTGGTTGAGAATGTGCAAACAAACCAGTGAAATAAAAGCACTGAGTTCATTTTGTCAGCATGTCCACACTGGTGATAGGAGTGAACTCCACGTGCTCACTCCAGAGTGGGAGCTGTTGGATGGGCATGATTTCACACACAAGGGAAGGCTCTTCTACTTGCCTGTGACAGGCATCACGATATGTCACACACTACAGTCTGAAGAACAGTCAAAGTCACACCAGACTTTACCACATTCTTGTAATGACACCAAAGAGCAAACAATGCCACGTCAAGTTAGGAGAGATCATGAAAGAAAGGGGGTAAACAAAAACAAAAACACCTTTTTAAGACCTTTAATAACATTTTCCCCTGCTTTTGAAGAAGGAGTCCACATTTCCATTTTGCACTGGGCTCCAAAAATCATACAGCTGACCCTGAGTCCCTAAGACTTCAATTCATGTCCACAAGCTGGTTTCCAACCTAGACCTTTTCCAGACCTGTCACAAATCTATCCTGAAGTTTCATCTGGGATCAAGGGATGTTATGTCTCCCAGAGATGGAGAAACAAAGGTAAAATGCAGAACGTGGTCCAGGCTTATCCAGTGTCATAGGATGCGTCAGGCCTAGAGGTGTGAGTACACTCTCTTGCAGCCTTTAGATCCAGCACCATGCATGGTCTGTCATCTCCACTGCTAACATTTGAATCTTGAACATCATTTGAAAATACCAAAGTCGTTATGTATTACAACCTTCTGATCAGGCCTCAGCCCCAAAGAGTTAGAGCAAAAGGTTCTGCCCTCAAAGTGGTTCTGCATAGAATGTTACAAGGCCCCAGAAGAATTCTTATCTTGTTCAGGGTTAACAAGCTGAACAGACTGGGACAACTTTTCTTTGAAGCCTTAGTGAGATTCAGATTTTGACATTTCCCCAAGTAGGTTAGAATATCTTTCCTAATCATTTTATCAAAGTCATTCAAAAATCTGAAGGGACAAGAAGCTTCTCGTGTCTTTAACATTATTTTTAGAGAACAAGACATACAAAATCAAGTCCAGGTAGCTTGTATCACTAACTAGATCACTTCCAGTTAACCAGAATGTCTACAATAGTTAGAATAGATTACAACCATGGGCAAAACTGAGGACACATTTTCCCGTGACTTCCCTTCAGTCATGGAATACATACACTAACATCAGTTTGGGCACTCCAGCTGCCCCTTCCTATTCCTTCTCATTTTTCCCCCACCAGGGTTATCACTGGGACTTAGTGCCTGCACAACAAACCCCCAAGGGTGATTTTCCTCTCTTCTTTCCTTCTTTCCTTCCTTTGTTCCTTCCTTCCTGCCCTAGAGTGAAATTTAGAGAGCAGGGGAAGATAGAGAAGGAGAGATAAAGAGAGACATCTGCAGACTGGTGTCACTACCCACGAAACTTCCCCCTTGCAGGTGGAGAGCAGACACTTGAACCCGGGTCCTTGAGCATGGTAACATGTGCGCTCAACTGAGTATGCTGCTGGCCGGCAGGCACTGTCTCCTCCTTCTCCTTGAGAGTACAGAGACCCACTGAACCTTCACATCAGTCTTTCGTTTAGTGCTGAGAGGCCCTTAGTAACACAGATGGATCCTCTAGGGACTTCAAGACTAGTCCAAGTTTATCTTCCAAGCACAGCTGTGAAGAAGGAGAACAGGTGCCTACTGCTCCTGGCTGAAGCTCGCAGGGCAGCTCAGTCAGCGCAGCAAGCTGGATAGAAGGGCTGTTGCCTATTGGCAAGAAAAGGCCTGCAGTTGCTGTCTCCTTTCTAGTGGGTACGAGGGGGAAAGATGGCTTGTAGGTCACACGACACCACTCTGCCTCTGAGGACAGTAACAGTGAGCATTTTTCCTTCCCAGTCCACCAAATAGTCATTGTAAACACACAGTGACAATTTTTAGGTTGTCATTTAAAAGAATTTTCATGAAAGCATTTCAGTGAAATGTAGAAATGCTCCAATATCTCGGTGGAACTAAAAACAGATACAGGAGCTTCTTGCAAACGGCTTACATTTATTTATAGAAAAAAAAAATACAGGAAGGGAATATAACACACTGAGTTTTTTTAGGTGGCGGAACTAAAGGTAGTTTTGTATTTTTTATTTTTATATTATTTATTGGATAGAGGCAGAGGGAAATTGAGAGGGAAAGAGGAGACAGAGAGGGTGAGTGACAGAGAGACACCCGCAGCTCTGCTCCAGCACTTGTGAAGCTGCCCCCTGCAAGTGGGGACTGGGAGCTTGAACCTGGGTCCCTGTGCACCGTGATGTGTGTGCTTAACTGGGTGTGCTACTGCCCATCCCTGCATTTTCTTTTTTAAGAAGAAAAAGAATTAAAATTTCGGTTATTTTCTAAAACAAATGCATCTCTTCTAGGTATGTATTACTTTTGTAACCCATCAAGAAATAAGGATTACTTATTAGCTAGAACTTCTGAGCTAGCTGTGACTGACTTTATAGTTTGTCCCTAAGGAAACCAACAATGGTATTTATTTCTCTCCCACACCCCTCCCAGATGACTTCTACATAGGCCCCTTTTCCCAGCTGAATTCTCTACACAAGATCCATGGATCCTAGCTTTGACAAGACTGCCTAGCTTGTAATTACTTTCTTTCTGTTTTAAGAGAAACAATATTAGGAAACAGCCCTGCAGGAGCTTGAATGGAGATAGATACTACTCTCTCTTTCTCCTGATTACTAGGGCTGAAGGCTTCCACTCAGAAATTCGCTCCTAAGCAAAGCTCAGGGGAGACAAGAGCCTAGAGGACACTAACTGCTTCAAGATGTGTCGACAGGAACATTGACTTTGGACTTGAGTGGCTCTGCTCTTTTTTTTTTTTCCACTGCAAAAACAATGATCATATTTCTTTTGTCAAGCTTTCTTTTTGTTTTACAGATTAAAAGACAATATATGCAAAGTGCCTACCTAGCACAGTGCACATAAGAAAGCATTTGTGTGTGGTGAGTTCAGAAGGGGGTGGCATAGGGGGACAATCTTCAGTAAAAACCTTCCATCCTGGGGGTGGGTGGTAGCACAATGGCTTAGGCACAAGTGGTGTGAAGTGCAAGGACCTGCTTAAGGATCCTGGTTCCAGCCCCCGACCCCCATCTGCAGGGGAGTCGCTTCATAGACGGTGAAGCGGGTCTGCAGGTGTCTTTCTCTCCCCGTCTCTGTCTCCCCTCCTCTCTCCATTTCTCTCTGCCCTATCCAACAACAACAACATCAGTAACAATAATGATAAAACAACAAGGCCAACAAAAGGGAAAAAATAGCCTCCAGGAGCAGTGGATTCGTGGTGCAGGCACCGAGCTCCAGCAATAACCCTGGAGGCAAGAAAAAAATTAAAAAACAAACCAACCAACAAACAAAACCTTCCATCCTCTCACCGCTGAAGTTTTCCAAGATGCGGGGAGGGGAGGAATGGAGGTACTGTCCAGACCTTAGCCCTGCCCTGCCCAGGCTTAACAAGAACATATCTTGGTTTCACTATGGAAATGTAACCACTTCTGGGGGCAGCCAGGAGGGGAGGATCCAGGCAGGGCTAGCCACAAAAGCAGCCAAAAGCATAGGGTGAGGGGCAACCCCAGACTGTCCGCAGATCTGACTAAATATAAGACTCCATTACCACCCTGAAATCACTGCATTAGTGATCCAAAGTGCTTCTCCTCCACCCAGGGCCACTCTTCCCTTTAACTATTCATCAGGCTATGATGGGTACGGCCAGGGACTTACAGGAATCAAGCCATATCTGGCCATGGATCAAAACATGCCATCCTCGAGGTCTTGCTACTAACTTTTTATCTGCTGCTGTTGTAGCTAGCTTGGCTACCAGCACCCCCATATTTCCACAACTGCTACTACTTCACTTACGATTCATCCCTTCAGCTTGCAGTGCTTCCTTCCTGGTCTGAGTCTTGCCTGATTGAAGAGGATACTGGCCACAGCACTACATAGCAAGGGGACAGTAAATTCTGCACTTCAAACCTGGGCAGAATTCGTTTTGTTTGTTTGTTTGAATCCCCAATGGCCTGGACCAAGACATATCACCATCCCTGGCCATTGTACACAACCCTACTCTGCCACTTTAGGCCACTTCAATGGGGGTGAGGGTTATAACTGTCTAACTTGGTCAGAGGGGCTGAACCAAGCCAAAGTCTCACCAAATGAGGTGAGAAATGAGGAGAGAATGTTTTCCAAACATTAGGCCAATACCTCTGCTAATACAGTTCTGCAGTTTCTCACAGCCAGGCCCTTTCAGGAAAGACTCAGACTCTTTGTTTTTTAAGAGACTTCAATCTCCCTGTGGCAAAGTTGAACTCTGAAATATGCCTGACTTTGATTTTCATCCCCGAAGCATATCTCACCTTCCGATGCCACTAAGTCACCCTCCCAGCCCTACCCCCCAAACCTCAGTTTAGCTGTGGGCCCAACCGTGCACAGAGCGAGAACGTGGAAGGGGTGGAGGAGAGAGCACAGCTCAGATCAAGCCCATCCATGAACTAGCCTCCTGTTCAAGTGCCCACTTCTCGTGGCAGCCTGGACCAGGCAGAGCTCCGAGAGAATAAAGTGACATTTTGGAATCCATTTTGCTCCAGGTGTTGAAGCCCAGGTGGCGAACTGCCCTTTGCTACTAGGGAACAGATCTTACCCTCTGGGAGGCGGTCATCTGGGGATGGTTGGTGGGGAGTGTGTGTGTGTGTGTATGTGTGTATGTGTGTGTGTGTGTGTGTGTGTGTGTGTGTCTGGGTGGTGGTGGCAGTGATAACTAAGGACAGCACCCAGCTGGGGTTCTGCGGTGGGTGGGGGTGGTTCCCCCTGGGGGCTGCTGCTCGGAGCCTTTGGATCCAGGTCACCGGTGAGCAGCAGACAGTATTATCGTATTATCGTAGCAGGTGCCGCGAGGCCAGCGGTCAGGCCAGTTCTTTGGAAGGGGGGGGGGGCGAACAGAGATTTACTACGGATGAGGGCGATGTAGGGACGAGAGATGACAATGAGGTTTTTTTTAAGGTATCACCCTAAAAGTCTCACTTTTCCCCCAACGCCCCTGCCCCCCATGTCTCACCCCCCTCCCCCGAGCAGCGCCATCCCAGTGTCGCCTGCGCGCCGCAGTGGACGCCACTGACCCGACCCGGAGCCCTGGGGTGGGGCGGGGGGCAGGGGGACCCGCGCCAGGGTGTGGGTGCCGCGGGGCGGGCGCGGGGAGGGCGCGGGGAGGGGCCGGGGGCCGGCGGAGCTCACCTGCCAGGCTGTTGTAGCAGTCGATCTCGATGGCTTCCACCGTCTGGCTCTGCTCCTCCGACAGGCGGGCGGGACTGGGGGCCCCCGCGGGAGCCGCGGCGTGCCCGGGGCTCAGCCCCTTGAGCTCCAGCAACGCCCGGTGGTATTTGCCGATGGCCTCGCGGAATTTCTTGTCCTTGTAGCACTGCGCCCCTTGGCTCTTGAAGTCGTGCGCGCGCCGGAGGGACTCGGCGGGCTCGGTCGCCGCCCCGGAGTGGCCGCGCGTGGGGGCCGCTCCGCCCGCACCGGCTCCGGCTCCGGCTCCGGCTCCCGCTCCGCCCGGGGCGCACAGCGGAGGCGGCGGGCGCTGCGCCTGGCCGGCCGCGGGGGGACCCGCGCTGCCCGGGACGCCGGCCGCCGAGCCCTTCCCGGAGCCCTTCCCGGAGCCCTTCCTCTCCATGCGGCCCTGCGCGCCCGCCCTCCCGGGTTCAAAAGCCGCGGGCGCCGGCCGCCCACCTGGAGAGCCTCTCCGCGCCTCCCCGCCGCGCCCGCTGGCCTCGCGCTCCCATTATCCCCGCCGGCCCTGGGAGACTGTTTCCTCCTCCTCCTCCTCCTCCTCCTCCTCCTGCTTCTTCCCGTCCTCCTCCACCTCCTCCGATCGCCCTCCCCTTCCCTGCCTCCCTGCCTCCCTCCCCCACCCCCGCACCCTCCTCCCCTCCTCCCGCAACCTGCAGGCTGGAGCCACCCGGCCCGGCGCGCCCCGGGGCTGGCGGAGAGCGCGGGGACCCCCCGCACAGGTTGGGGTGGCGGTGATGGTTGCTGACCCGGAAGGAGCTTGGCTCTGGCCTGGGTGGGAGGAGGATTTAAGACAAAGACAGCCCGTTCTTTTCCCACTCAACCCTCGGAGAAGCGCCCAGTGGGAGAGACAACGGGGCGGGGGGTGTGTGTAGGGAGGGGGCACCCAGCGAGGAAACTGACGCCGCACTCTTCAGACAGGAAAAAGAAAGGCGATGGGAGGTCAGGGGGTGGCCGACTGCATGAGCGCACATGTCACAATGCGCAAGCACCCAGTTCAAGCCCCAGGTCCCCACCTGCAGGGGGAAAGCCTTGCGAGTGATGAAGCAGGGCTGCAGGTGTCTATCTCTCATCCTATTTTGCTCCCTTCCTCTCGATTTCAGACTGTCTGTATACAATAAATAGAGATAATAAAAATAAATAAATAAATAATGTGTGGCGGGAGGAAGGGACGTAGGCACCAGCCTTGTGGTTCCTCACAGTCAGACATCAGTATTTGTGCGGTGCCAGGGCCTCTGTTTTGTGCGTGAATGCAGGTGGTTGCTGAGTGGTGTCTTGGCTGGGGCGCCCAGAAGACCTTCTGTGCTTGGGTGTGAAGGGCGTGGTATTCCAGGGGTGGCCTTGCGTGGGCACCTCCATGTGTGGGCTGCTGTGCCGAATGAGTCACGGACATGAGAGGTGGAAAGCACCGCTTACCGTAGGTCATCCAGCTTGGTGCCAGGCACATTCGTTTGCATTTCCAAGGTAGTGGGATGCCCTTCCTCGGGAAGTTCCATCCTTACTTCAGTCGGTCTGCCTCTCCTGAGTACCAGCTATCTTCTGGGACTCTGCCAAAGCCAAGAGGCAGATAAAGATGGGCGAGCAGTGCTCCCAAACTTTGTTACTCAAAGTGTAGGTCGTGAGCCAGTAATATGAGTATTACCCGGGAACTGATAAGGGCAAAAGCAGGGACTGGGTGGTGGTTCACCCAGTAGAGCGTTACCATGAGTAAGGACTCAGGTTCAAGCCCCCAACCCCCACCTGTGGGGTGGGGCAGGGAGCGACACAAACAATGGAGCAGTGTTCTAGTTCTCTCTCTCTCTCTCTTTCTCACTCTCGCCCTTCCTCCTTCTATCTTTCACATTCTATCAAAAAGAGAAAAAAGAAGAAGAAAATAGCTGTCAGGAATGATGGTGTCATGCTGGTGTGGAGCCCTAGTGGTAACCCTGGTGGAGAAAAGGAAGGTAAATTTGCAAAACTCCAGCCCTACAGCCCAGCACGTGCCTTTCAACAAGATTACTAGGTGACTCCCCTGCCCAATGGAGTGTGAGAAACACTCCTCTAGAGGATATAAAAGTACAAAAAATTATAAAGAAACCCCAACTCTACATAGTCACCTAGATATACCTTAGTTCATATTTTTATAGAATTAATATTCAGTATTGTCTTTGCATCTATGTTTGTGTGAAGTGTTCTCTTAACAAACATGAGTGATATGGGTTGATATATTTACTTTATTTCTTGCTGTATTTACATAGATGCAAAGTGGTGTATAAATAATTCTTTTTAAAATTTTTTTTATCTTTATTTATTTTAAATAGAGACAGAGAGAAATTGTGAGGGGAGGGGGAAATAGTGCAGGAGAGAGACAGGGAGACACCTGCAGACCTGCTTCACCACTCATGAAGCTTTCCCCCTGCAGGTGCTTGAACCAGGGGCTTGAACCTGGATCCTTGCTCACTGTAATGTGTGTGCTTACCCAGGTGTGCCACCGCCTGGCCCCATAAATAATTCTTTAAGGCCTTATGTCAATGGCTTCATAATTGCACCCTATACCATATTGTATGTAACCATTTTTTCTATAGTCAGATTTGAGTTCAATCATTTGATATTATAAACAAAACTGAGATAATAAGAATAATAGATGTCACTTAAATAAAAAGTGCTTGCTTTGTAGCAGTCTGGGGTGAGGTCCTTAGCACATAATCCTCATAACAGTTCTGTGACATAAACTCTAGTACTGTCCCCATTTTGGACACCAGGTTACACTGCTAGTAAGTAGTGGCCTTTTTGGTTACTACCAGGACACTCCATCATCTGGGGGCCCTAGTTAGGGAATCACTGGATACCCACACAGATAAGGTGGGCCTAGACCTCCAATAGATCCCTCTCTCCACCATCACTGGTCACTTGCATCAGGAACGTCATCATAAGCCCTCTCGTGAGCATATGCAGGCCTTGCCCTCAGTGTAGAGCAGCACTGGTAGGGAGGCCCCACTCTCTGCAGGGAGGCTGGTCAGCCTGCTCTGCCCTTCAAGGAAGACGGGTCCTGAAATGAGTGTAGCCTAGAATGTTCCCAGCTGTGAACATGGACTGTGAGCTCAGACTGACAGGGACTCTGAAGTACACAGGCTCCTGTGCTAAATATGAATTCCTATGGATCCTAGATCATATCATGTGGATAAACTGTTAATTATATGTTTTCTTTAAGTTTGGGAGCTATTCTATTCTCTGCCCTAATCCAGCTTTCTAGCCCTACTCTTACCTCTGACACCTTCTTCCCAGACAATATTTTTAGTCTGCCTGCATGTTAGCTATCAAGCTCAAGCAGAAATTACTAAAGTCATGGGCTCCTAACTGCTGGGCACTTAACCTGTGAACTCAGGAGCAACAGGACATTGAGCTGCCCACAAGGACTCACCTGTGTTTGAGAGAAACACCTGGCCAGGAACTAAAGCCCTGTGGTCAGCTCAGGCTCCCACAGCTCGGGTAGGAAATAAATCCTGCGTGATTTTCGGAGGCATAGGAAGGGATTAGCAGCTGAAGCACTTTACTTCCCTGACCTACTAGTTAAAGCAACATAAAAATTACCTGAAAACTCACCAATTTACAATTGTGATTTTTTTGTTTTTTATTAGTGATTTAATATTGATTTGCAAAATTATGAGATAACAGGGGTGTAATTCCACACCATTCCCCACCACCAGAGTTCTGTGTCCCCATTCCCTCTACTGGAAACTACAGTAGTGCTCTCAAGGGCACAGGTACAGGTCAACTATTATTTCTATAGCTATCTGTTTTTATTTTTATATATTTGCCCATTTTTTTCTGTGGTCTTACCCACTCATCTTTTGAGGTCACACCTACACCTATTACTACTTCCAAATGTCCTTCATTTTTTCTTCTTTTCTCTTCTGATGGAAGTGGGGTTTTGAGCCCTCTGGTCATCTTTCCCTATTATTTCTCCCCCCTCTAGGACTATGGACCAAAATTCTTTATGGGGAAGCAGAAGGTGGGAGTTCTGGCTTCTGTAATTGCTTCTCTGCTGGATATAGACATTGGCAGGTCAACCCATACCCCAACTGAACCAACTAGAACAGGAACAGCAAAGAGACTCAGAATCAGCAGGAGCAAGGAAATCATCAAAATCAGAGCAGAAATCAATTAAATAGAAACCAGAGAGATAATTCAAAGGATTAATGAAAACAAGAGCTATTTCTTCAAAATGATAATAAAATAGATAAACCAATGGCTAGACTCACAAAAAGAAAAAGAGAAAAGGCTATGCTAAAAACAATCAGGAATGAGAAAGATGAAAAGAGTCATAGGAAAGGGAAATAAAAGACTCAATCCCATTTATAATCAAACCCTAGAAGATAAAATGCTTTGGGATGAATCTCACAAAGGAAGAAAGGAAGTGAAAGATCTTTACTGAGAAAACTATTGCACATTGTTAAAAGAAATAGAGACTGACGTACAGAAATGAAAGACTATTCCTTGTTCTTGGATTGAAAGAATAAACATTATTAAAATAGTCATTTGACCAAAAACAATCTACAATTAAAATGCAATATCTATCAAGATCCCAATGACATTTTTCAAGGAGACCGAACAGCTTGTTAAAAACAAAAACAAACAAACAAAAACACGAATAACCAAAGTATTTGTGAGAAAAGAGGGGAAAAAAAGGAGGTATCACACATCCCAACTACAGTTTAATTAACCGTAGTAATTAAAGCAGCATGGTACTGGAATAAAAATGAACACTTGAGTCAGTGGAACAGAATCAAGAACCCAGAAATAAGCTTACACATCTACAGCCACCTAATATGTGATAAAAGGGTCAAAAAATTCAATGAGGTAAAGAAGGGCTCTTCAACAAATGGTGCTCAGAAAACTGGACAGCCACATATAGAAAGGTGAAATTAGACTCACCTAACACCATACACAAAAATCAAATAAAAATGGATCAAAGAGTTGGCTGTTAGACCAGAAACTCTAAAATTTATTTTAAAAAAGCTTTGATGAAATTTTGTAAGATTTTCATGTCAAAGATACATTTAGAGGGAGTCGGGCTGTAGCACAGTGGGTTAAGCGCAGGTGACGCAAAGCACAAGGACCGGCATAAGGATCCGGGTTCGAGCCCCGGCTCCCCACCTGCAGGGGAGTCGCTTCACAGGCGGTGAAGCAGGTCTGCAGGTGTCTGTCTTTCTCTCCTCCTCTGTCTTCCCCTCCTCTCTCCATTTCTCTCTGTCCTATCCAACAATGACAACAACAATAATAACTACAACAAAAAAAAAAAACAAGGGCAACAAAGGGAATAAAAAAAATAAATATTTTTTTTTAAAAAACAAAGATATATTTAGAGACTCAACCCCTTGGGCATGGGAAATGAAAACAAGAGTAAATAAACAAGACTGCAGGAAACTAAAGAGCTTCTACACACTGAATGGAGGAGACACAGGATAACCAGGCAATATAGTAAATGGGAGAAGATATTTGCACATCACACATCCAATAAGTGACTGATGCCAAGCATCTATACAGAATTGGTACAGATCTACAAAAGAAGTAGAAATATCCCAATAAAAAGTGGACCAAAGTATGTGTGTGTGTGTGTGGGGGGGGGGTTAGCATAATGGTTATGCAAAGAAACTGTCAAGCCTGAGGATACTGAGTCCCAGGTTCGATCCCCTGCACCACCATAATACGGAGCTGAGCAGTGCTGTGGGAAAAAAAAATGGACCAAAGAATTAAAGTTTTCTAAAAAGAGAGACACATGGCTCACAGACACATAAGCAAATGCTCCATTCCACTTGTCATTAGAGAAATGCAAATTAAAACTACAGTGACATTCCATCTCACTTTTTAAAATTTTAATTTCTTTATTGGGGAATTAGTGTTTCACATTCGACAGTAAATACAATAGTTTGTACATGCATAACATTTCCCAGTTTTCCATATAACAATACAACCCCCACTAGGTCTCTGTCATCCTTCTTGGACCTGTACTCTCCCCCATCCCCACCCCAGAGTCTTTACTTTGGTGCAATACGCCAATTCCAGTTCAGGTTTCCATCTCACTTTTGTTGAGAGTGGCCAACATCAACAAACCAGGAAATGACAGATGTTGGAGAGGTTGTGGGGGAAATGGAACTCTGCTCCACTGCTGGTGGGAATGCAGACTGGTGCAGCCCATTATTCACAATAGTCAAATACTAGAAGTAGCCTAAATGCCCAACAACAGGGGCCTTGGCTATAGCAATTATGGATATATCTACTCCATGGAATACTACTATGCCATAAAAAGATGATATTGTGCCCTTTGGGACAAAATGGATGGAAAAAAGATATTGTGTACTTTGGGGGAAAAATGGATGGAACTGGAAGTGATTAAGCTTAGCAAAATAAGTAAGAAATGAAAGACCACTACCAGGTGGTTTCACTCATGTATGGAATCTAGAGATCTGATACACATGAAGTCGCAAAGTTTGTAAGGCTTTGTGAGAACTCTGTTGGCTATCTTTGGTGTGTGTCGGGGGGTGGGGGAGGTGGCATAGGGACACAAAACATTGAAGGTTGTATTGTGTAGAACTATACTCTGTAATCCTACAATTTGCATCCCACTATTAATTACAGGAAAAAATTTCAAGAAATCTAAACAATTTAGTTCCGGAATTTATACTCTATATGTATACTTAAACTATATATATATACATATACATATATATACATATACATACACACAATTTCTCAAGGTATTATATTACTTTAAAAATGTTTTGAGTACCTCAGGAGTTGTTCCCATCAATGTTATACATGCAGGTTCCACGGTATCCTGATCAACACTAAAGGTTAGTCTTTAAAAATTAAAAAAAAAATGTTTAAGATTTTTTTTTTAATTTCTTTATTGGGGGATTAATGTTTTATATTCAACAGTAAATACAATAGTTTGTACATGAATAACATTTCTCAGTTTTCCATATAACAATACAACCCCCACTAGGTCCTCTGTCATCCTTCTTGGATCTGTATTCTCCCCCCCACCACCCCTAAGTCTTTTACTTTGGTGCAATATGCCAATTCCAGTTCTGGTTCTACTTGTGTTTTCTTTTCTGATCTTGTTTTTTAACTTCTGCCTGAGAGTGAGATCATCCCATATTCATCTTTCTGTTTCTGACTTATTTCACTTAACATGATGGGCTGAGTAGTATTCCATTGTATATATAGACCACAACTTACTCAGTCACTCACCTGTTGTTGGACATCTGGGTTGCTTCCAGGTTTTGGCTATTACAAATTGTGCTGCTAAAAACATATGTGAACACAGATCTTTTTGGATGGGTGTGCTGGGTTCCGTAGGATGTATCCCCGGGAGAGGAATTGCAGGGTCATAGGGTAGGTCCATTTCTAGCCTTCTGAGAGTTCTCCAGACTGTTCTCCACAGAGGTTGGGCCCATTGACATTCCCACGAGGAGTGTAGGAGGGTTCCTTTGACCCCACAATCTCTCCAGCATTTGCTGCTGTTACCTTTTCTTTTTTTTTTTAATTTTTTAATCTTTATTTATTTGCTGGATAGAGACAGTCAGAAATTGAGAGGGAAGGGGGTGATAGAGAAGGAGAGAGACAGAGAGACACCTGCAGCACTGCTTAACCACTGTGAAGCTTTCCCCTTGCAGGTGGGGGCCAGGGGCTTGAACCTGGGTCCTTGCACACTGTGACATGTGCGCTCAACCAGGTGTGCCATCACCTGGCCCCGCTGTTACCTTTTCTGATGTATGACATTCTCACAGGAATGAAATGGTATCTCCTTGTTGTCTTTATTTGCATTTCTCTGACAATCAGAGACTTGGAGCATTTTTTCATGTGTTTCTCAGCCTTTTGGATCTCTTCTGTGGTGACTATTCTGTCCATGTCCTCCCCCCATTTTTGGATGGGGTTATTTGTTTTCTTGTTGTTGAGTTTGGCAAGCTCTTTAAAAATATCAGTTTCCTAAGTTGATAAATGGAACCTGTCTATTTAACAAACTGGAATAAGTTTAATCACACAGGTGAATATCTTCACATGTGTATTTGCCACTACAACTCTGCAGGTTTTTATTTGGATGCAATCTCAATATACTAAGATATCTCTTGTGTATTAATTCCATCACGTTATTTTTCAAATGCTTTGACGTCTTTGATCTTACTTAATCCTCAGACTAGCCTCAAGAAGGAAGATCATTCTCTACTCACACATTGAGCTTGCATTAGTGTCTGACAAGTGAGACAACATATTCATTTAGTGGTTAAATGGCTTTGGAACTTGGCAGATGTAGACTGGAATTCTATATTTTAAAAAATATTTATTTACTCCCTTTTGTTGCCCTTGTTTTATTGTTGTAGTTATTGTTGTTGTTGATGTCCTCATTGTTGGATAGGACAGAGAGAAATGGATAGAAGAGGGGAAGACAGAGAGGGGGAGAGAAAGACAGACACCTGCAGACCTGCTTCACCGCCTGTGAACTGCAGGTGGGGAGCCAGGGGGTCGATCCTTACACTGGTCCTTGCGCTTTGCACCACGTGCACTTAACCCACTGTGCTACCGCCAGACTCCCTGGAATTTTATCTTTTATGCTTCTTGCGTAAGTCATTCAGCTTCTAAAATGATTACTACTTACTTCATAAGGGTTGTTGAGAAGCACACTGTTTTGTTTTGTTTTTGCCTCCAAGGTCATCGCTGGGGCTTGGTGCCTGCATTACAAATCCATTGCTCCTGGAGGCCATTTTTTCCCCATTTTTGTTGCCCTTGTTATTGTTATTATCATTATTGTTATTGTTGTTATTGCTGTTGTTGTTGTTGGATAGGACAGAGAGAAATCGATAAAGGAGGGAAAGTCAGGGTAGAGGAAAGATAGACACTTGCAGACCTGCTTCGCTGCTTGTGAAACAGCCCCCCCTCCCGCAGGTGGGGAGCCGGGGGCTAAAACAGGGATCTTTGAGCTTAATACTATGTGTGCTTAACCGAGGGCACCACTGCCCGGCCCCTTCCAGATCCCTTTTCTTTTTTTTAGCCTCCAGGATTATTACTGCAGCTCGGTGTCTGCACTATGAATCCACTGCTCCTGGAGGCTATTTTTCCCCCTTCTGTTGCCCTTGTTGTTTTATCATTGTTGTGGTTATTATTATTATTGCTGTTGTCATTGTTGAATAGGACAGAGAGAAATGGAGAGAGGAGGGGAAGACAGAGAGGGGGAGAGAAAGACAGACACCTGCAGACCTGCTTCACCACCTGTGAAGCGACTCCCCTGCAGGTGGGGAGCTGGGGTTTAAGCCAGGATCCTTACAATGGTCTTTGCTCTTCCTGCCTAGTGTGCTTAGCCCGCTGCGCTCCCGCCCGACCTCCCAGATCCCTTTTCTATTTTCAGAATGTAATAATGATGTGAGCTCCCAAGTGGCATTGCCTGGGAATAAGGTTCACCATATCCTTACAAGCCATATTCAAGTGTGATTGTGAGTCTCTCCAATCCCTGTCAACTGTACAGCAGGGTGTTTTAAAAGTGGATTCAATTTAGAAGTTAATGCTCTAAGGGTCCAGCAGTAATTATTGTATTTTCCAGCAAAGACTTTCCAGAGGTGTCCCATTAAGTATCACTTTTGTGCTGCTGTGTGAAGACAGTAGGCCACTCACTGTCGTTCTGCTCTCCTCCATTGTGAGTAGCCCTTTTTGTGTTAGGATATAACACAACATAACATGTCATAACATGTGTAGTAACTGTTTGCTCCTCTCTAGTTTAATCTTGTTTCCCCACCTCTAGTTTTCCTCATGAAGAAGTGTTCCTTTAAGGTATTCTATTTGTGACAAAAGTCTTTTCATGACAGTGTCTTTCCACATTAGCAAGGACTTCCCTTTCCTTTGAGATCAGGGTTATTGCTGTGCATCATTCATGCTGTTGTCTTATTACACTAATTGACTTAGTGCAGTTGCCTGAAATTGTTAGGTATACTGAACCCACATCGAGGTGGGTAGATGACACTCCCAGATGTGCTGTTGTCTGGTGGTCCATAATGCTGTCCACCGTTTGCCTGACTGAACAGAATGACAGCTTGCTCAGCAATAGGTGGTCATCAAGTGATTCCAATCTGAGAATTTCCCTCAGTTTTGTCCAGTGATAAAAGTCAGGGTTAAAATCCTGAAGACAACACGTGGCACAAAGCGCAGGGACCGGCGTAAGGATCCCGGTTCGAGCCCCCGGCTCCCCACCTGCAGGGGAGTCGCTTCACAGGCGGTGAGGCAGGTCTGCAGGTGTCTCTCTTTCTCTCCCCCTCTCTGTCTTCCCCTCCTCTCTCCATGTCTCTCTGTCCTATGCAACAACGACATCAATAACAACAACAGTAACTATAACAAGAAAACAACGAAAGCAACAAAAGGGAATAAAAAAAAAAATCAGGTTGTACTACTGCATGATACACAAGGAGCCTACCATAGAGAGCATTTGTGGTGACACAGACGACTTTGACTTAGTGTTCTCTACTGCAGCAGCTACACAGATTTCATCCTGTCTAGAGTTAATGATTTTCTACTCCATGACACTGGGAAGGAGCACTTCATGAAAATTTGACCCCGGGAGTTGGGCTGTAGCACAGCGGGTTAAGCACACGTGGCGCAAAGAGCAAAGACCAGTGTAAGGATCCCGATTCAAGCCCCAGCTCCCCACCTGCAGGGGAGTCACTTCACAGGCGGTGAAGCAGGTCTGCAGGTGTCTATCTTTCTCTCCCCCTCTCTGTCTTCCCCTCCTCTCTCCATTTCTCTCTGTCCTATCCAACAATAATAATAACAGCAATAATAACTACAACAACAATGAAAAACAACAAGGGCAACAAAAGGGAAAAAAAAATATATATATATAAAATCTGACCCCAAGATAAATTCCTTACCTTATAGATAACTGATAAAAACAGAACCAGAAAAGATACTTGGGGGATGTTATCATAACAGAAAGGTTGACACAGCATTAAAATTATTGCACAAGACAATTCATGTGCATTTTCTGAATACAGGTTGGTTACAGGTATGAGCTTTTATGTCAAGTGCATGGAGGTTTGGTGTGCATAGCTCTTGGGTGAGTGAAATGAAGGTAAGCAGAAGAGAGAAGTCTATGACACTCAATATAGCTTTCATTTCTCTGTCCAGCCCCTGTATTCATTGTCTGCTTCTTGTCCTTTTTTCCCCTAGTCTGGGAAAAAGTGTAAGGATGGAGCCTTAGCTTTACGTTGGCTACCTTCTTAAAAGTTCAGATAGGGACACTGCCCTGAACTCCCTTTTTTAAAATTATTATTAATTGATTTATAAAATAAAAAATATCGACAAGACCATAGGATAAGAGGCCTTGTTCCACCACCAGAATCCATATCTCATCCTCTCCCTTGAAAGCTTTCCTATTCTTTATCCTTCTGGGAGCATGGACCCAGGATCATTATGGGGATCAGAAAGTGGAAGGTCTGGCTTCTGTAACTGCATCTCCGCTGGATATAGGCATTGGCAGGTCGATCCATACTCCTAGGATGTCCTTCTCTTTCCCTTCTGGGGCAGGGCTCTAGAGAGGTGACGGTCCAGGGAATATTGGTGCAGTTCTCTGTCTGGGGAAATCAGGTTGGTGTCATGGTAGCATCTACAACTTGGTGGCTGAAAAAGCACTAAGATACAAAGCAAAACAAATGGTTTAATAATCAGGAACCTAAAGGCAAGAATATAGCCAATGAGATTTGGGGGGTCTCCCTTTTGGAATTATAGGTCTATTCCAAGGGACCCATGACTTTACTAACAACTTTTTCTCCCTTTTTAAGAGGAGATAGGAACTGATTAGGAGTCCCTCCCATGATTCTTTCCAGTGTGGCTAGAGGGAATCCTTGAGCTGGTAGTGTTATTAAAAGACATAATTGTCAGTTGGGAGGTCATAATATTTAATGTTTTGGTCTTCTGGAAGCACACTGTGAAAGGACTTTCATACCAATATAATATTATTAGTAAGAGTGCTGGTTCTGGACAGGAGCAAAGGATATTAGCTTTGAGGGGGCTGGGTTATAGACACCCTCCTTTTATTTTCAATGCATAGATCTTTCATTAATTATTTTTTAAAGGAGACAGTTGTACTCGTTAATATATAAAGATCTAGCTCTCCCATTTCTTCAGTATTTCTTTAACAGGAACTATATCAAAATAATTATTATAAACTTGTATAATTTAAAGAGTAAACAGTTCAATAAGAGCAAAATTCACATTACAGTTAATTTTGAATCTACATCAGTAGGTGGTCCCAGACATGTTATTTTAAAAGAGAATCTCATTTCCTCATTCATAAGTTTGACTAATTTTTTGTCCATAAATTAAAATGTTCTTGTACAAAGTATGTATGCATATTTATTCATACATACTTAAATTTCTGAAAAGGATTTAAATGTTCTCTCAGATCTAAAGGTCATTTCCTACTTCATGGGTTCATTTAACATTATTATGACTTTCTTTTGTTACACTTTTTTTTTTTTTTTTTTTTTAATATTTATTTTTATTTATTCCCTTTTGTTGCCCTTGTTGTTTTATTGTTGTAATTATTATTGTTGTTGTTGTTGTTGGATAGGACAGAGAGAAATGGAGAGAGGAAGGGAAGACAGAGAGGGGGAGAGAAAGATAGACACCTGCAGACCCGCTTCACCGCCTGTGAAGCGACTCCCGGGCAGGTGGGGAGCCGGGGTTCGAACCGGGATCCTTATGCCGGTCCTTGTGCTTTGCGCCACCTGTGCTTAACCTGCTGCGCTACAGCCCGACTCCCTTGTTACACTTTTGTAAAGACTCGGTTTCCTTTGGGTAAATGAACTGATTGCATTTTAGCAATGTTTAAAATAAGAAGTTACTAAAAACTATATTTCAAGAAATTTGTATTTTGGGGAAGATTGCATAGTTCCCGTACAATTACAATACCAAAAGACTTAGTATTGCCTCTTAGACCATATTTTCTAGTTAATTCAGTATACCAGGTAGATTTAATTCACTTATACTAATACTTCTCTTTCCTGAAGGAAAGAGGAAAAAAAAAAATCAGACTGTTCTACGGGGTCCTTCTATAAAAATCCCCATGTTACTTCTAAGTAAAAAGGCTTTTTTAGAATTTGATTTCAGGTAGCTAGTTAAAAATATTAAGTCCCAGGAACCGTCAAATGTCTCACCCAGTAGGATGCACGTGTTACCACAGGAGAGGACCTAGGCTGAAGTCCCGGGCCACTGCATAGGCGCACCTACAGTGCAGGGAAGCTCCCTGAATTGCGCAGCAGTGCTGTGTTGTCTCGCACTATTTCTCTGGTTCTCTCTCCCTGCTAATTTTCCCCTGTCTCTCACCCTCTATCTAGAGGGAAGAAAAACGGCTCCCAGATGTCATAGAGGAGGTGTATGTGGAGCTATTCTGTTGGCAGGAACTTGGCATGATTTGTGGTAGAAGGCACGGTGCTTCTGCTCCTCTGGCTCTGGTAAGATTTGCACTGTACTTGGTGAGCTCCAAGGAGCCCAGGATTTCAGGCTTTCTGTCTGCCCAGGATCTTGACCTTGTTCCTGCTTCTCCCGGTCTCTGTCATTTCTGTACCTACTAGTCTTACAAGACCAGCTCCTTCTTCTTCTCCATCTCATGCTGGACTTGGGTTATCTTCTAACAGATGTTTTTTTCTTTTTAATTTTTTTTTGGAAATGGAAATATTGACAAGACTACAGGATAAGAGAGGTACATTTCAATACAATGCCCACCCCCAGAGCTCCATATCCAATCCCCTCCTCTGATAGCTCCCCTATTCTTTATCCTTCTGGGAGTATGGACCCAGGGTCATTGTGGGATGCAGAAGGTGAAGGTCTGGCTTCTGTCATTGCTTCCCCGCTGAACATGGGCACTGATGGGTTGACCCATACTCCCAGCCTATCTCTCTTTCCCTAGTGGGGAAGGGATCTGGGGGAGCAGGGATCCAAGATATATGGTGGGGTCATCTGCCCAAGGAAGTCGGGTTGGCACCATGGTAGCATCTGGAACCTGGTGGCAGAGTAATGAAGCTGAAGAGTTGGCATTCCACGCCTGATGTCTCTGGACACAGTCTGAAGTGAAGCATGCCGAGGTGGTGCTGGTTGCATTGATTAGGTTGGGATCAACAGATGCAGTTTCTTTCTCTCTTCCTTTCTTTGCCACTTTTTCTCTTTCTTGAGCTCAGTCTTTCTTTCTTTTTTTAAATGAGTGATTTAATATGGATTTACATAACCATAAAACCATAAGATAACAGGAGGTAGAATTCCACACCATTCCCATCACCAGAGTGCTGTTCCCCCATTCCCTCCATCAGAAACTGCAGTAGCTCTCCCAAGGCCCCAGATATGGGTTTGACTAATACATGTCCCTTTTTTTCCCCCTGAAGGTCCTGCCTTCTCTTTCTTTCTAAGCCACACCTATACCTATTACTACTTCCAAGTGTCCTTCCTTCTCTCTCAGGGTCCTGATGGAGTTAGAGTTCAGACCCCTCTGGTCATCTTCCCCTAATATTTCTCCCCTTCTGAAGTATGGACCCCAATTCTTTACGGGGTGCAAAAGGTGGGAGTTCTGGCTTCTGTAATTGTATTCTGACTTCTGCAGGAGACGCTTCTCACGGATGAGCTGGAAGTTCTAATCATCTTGAACATTTTTCTGACCCGTTGCTTCCCCCTTGTGTCCATCTGTGGTTCTGCAGCATTGCCTCCTTTCAGGGTCCCTTCCAGACTCTGGAGTTAGTTCCCTCAGTGGTTAGAGCTGAGTAAGATAGAAGCTAGTCTCTCACCACCTATTCCCCAAATTAATTAGAATATTAACTACAGGCTCTGTTATTTTGTCTATGGGTGCGGGGATGGGGGGGGGCAGGACTGGTGATGGATCTCTCTCCAGTTGATTCGTATTCTGCTGCACAAGGGAAACTCAGGCATGAGAGTGCCAGATGCTACCCCTTTGGGTTGGAAGCTCCCCTCTTGCTTTTATATTAGTCTGAGAGCTGTAGCCTCTTGCTGGTCTCTAGAGTTCTCACAGAGGTACTGTAGTCTGGATGTTGTGAAGTTGAAGAAGAGGCTGTGACTTCTTGGTCCACCATTTTGATGATGTCACCCTACCCTCACTGTCTTTTTTTTTTAATTTTTTATTCATAAAAAGGAAACACTGTCAAAACCATAGGATAAGAGGTGTACAGCTCCACACAATTCCCACCACCAGAACTCTGTATCCCATCCCCTCCCCTGATAGCTTTCCCATTCTCTATCCCTCTAGGAGTATGGACCCAGGGTCATTGTGGGTTGCAGAAGGTGGAAGGTCTGGCTTCTGTAATTGCTTCCCCGCTTGGCAGGTGGATCCATACTCCCAGCCTGCCTCTCTCTTTTCCTAGTGGGGAAGGGCTCTGGGGAAGCGGAGCTCCAGCACACATTGGTGGGGTTGTCTGTCCAGGGAAGTCTGGTCGGCATCATGCTGGCATCTGGAACCTGGTGGTTGACAAGAGAGTTAACATACAAAGCCAAACAAATTGTTGACCAATCATGGACCTAAGGGCTGGAATGCAGATGAAGAGTTGGGGGACCCTCCATTTTGTAGATAGCTAGTAGGCATATTTTAGTTATATTCCAGTGGGCCTGTGGCTATACTAGTTTGGTTTTTTTTCCCCCCCTTTTTCTTTTTGTTCCTGATCTGAAATCTGATATGCCAGTGGATCTAAGTTATTGTCTGGGGAAATGATGTCATGGCTGGAAAAAGGACCAGAAAGCTAGATCAGGGAAGAGAGTATCTCCCTAATATGGGAAAGGGCTATAAATATTGTTGACTGTAAACCCCATTGATTTGATGTGATCTGGAGCCCATAATTAACTTAGGAGCCTGTGTGACCTCTGCATCCCTCTAGATCTGAGCTCACATTGTGTGGTCATGAGTAGGAACATTCCATGCTGCCCCAGTATCAACCCATCTTCCTCAGGTGTAGCATAGAGTATGTTGTCCATCCTCCCTTTGGAGGATGGAACATTTTCTACCGTTGTTGATCCAAGTTGAGGGGACCACAAAGGGGTCTATTTTGTTGTTCCTGATAGACATTACTGGTAACAATAGAGAGAGGGATTTATTTGAGTTCTAGGCCCATCAAGTCTGTTTGGGAATCTCAAGACTCCCTGATAAGGGCCCCAGCTGATGGAATGGCCTGATAGTGACTAAAGAGTCATCATTAAAGTATGCCAGTCTCTTGCCCTTATTCAGCTTTTGCAGTCCTTACTTTGATAAGGTTAGCTTTGGAGTGAGAGAACTGTAATAGGAAGTAGGTGAGGAGGGTATCTAAGACTAAGTAGACACTATTTCATTATGAACCTGATACTGACTCACTACAGACTATTGTGTATTTTTGCTTTCTGGTATATATTTTGCCCCTAATTTATGGATACATGTAAACATATGCTCTATCTTACAGGACCTGGTCTATATCTAGGTTTTGGGACTTTGTTAGAAAGTGAACCTCCTGGAATGGAATTAGAGAATACCATGAAAGGAAAGGTCTCATCTGAGTAATGAAGCTGAAGGGTTGTCATCCCATACCTGAAGTCTGAACACAATCTGAAGTGAAGCATGCTGAGGTGGTACTCGTTGCATTGATTAGGTTGGGATCGGTGGATGCAGTATCATTTGGTATGAATTGAGAGAAGTATTCAGGAAAGTGAGCCCCATCCTAGAGGTTCCAGGACTGGGGAAAATACAGGCTCTATAGAGGAAGTGGGAGGTTTCTGCTGTCTTAGGGTTTAAGAAGACAATAGATAGTTATTGCTATAATCACATTGTTTGGCAACTGGGTTAACTTTGAAATATCCCTTTGTTAGGATTTGCTGAATCATACACACCATCACCATATTTTATGTCCTTTGACATTATTTGTATATAGCTGTGCCACTGGTTGCTTCTATTCTCCCTGGACTAGGCTTTTAAGAGAGTCAACATATCAAAAACTCAGCCTATATATCAAAAAGACTCAGTCTGTGCTTTGAAAAGTTTGAGACATTCAATCAGTTTTTCCCCTGTCATATTACTCAGTGATTTATATGACTGCAAATTAATAGGAGTATACATAAACACCACTCCCACCACCAAAAGACTGTCCCATCCCCTCCCCATCTCCCTCAGCCCCCCCCCCCCCATGAAGCTCAACATCCACCCTCACCCTCAACCCAAGGTCTTTACTTTGGTGCCCTACTCCACCTCACTGTCTTTTGATGAATCCCATTTCCACCTCAATCAGTTGGATTTGAGTGTCTGACTCAATATGATCCCCTCATAATGTCTGAACTGGGAAACCATTAAACTTTGATGAGTGAATGGAGCACTTCAGGTTCAGCAAATAGACAGCACTTTGTCTGAGCAGGTGACACTTCTCATGCATATCAAATAACCCTCTTGAGCACCACAAATATTTGGATTGTGTGACGCCACTCCTCTTGCCTGATGATGATTGTGAAGTGGGGGCTCATGATCACGGGATGCTTAATGTGGAACATATTCATGTTGATATTTATTGATATCAGAGCACTGCTCAGCTCTGACTTATGATGGTGCTGGGCATTGAATCTGGGGAACTTCGGTGGCTCACGCATGAAACTTTTTGCATAAACATTATGCTATCTCCCCAGCCCTTATTTAAATATGTATTTATTTATTGCCAGCTCAACTCTGGTCATTGCTGGGCCAGGGATCTAAACTGGGATGTCAGACATGCATGACCAGTGCACAATTTCCCCGGCAATGTTGATTTTTAATGATGCCCAACTGAAACTTACACAATCTTGTACTGCAATATTACTTCAGTTAAAAAAAAAAAAGTGGAGGTCGGGTGGTAGCACAGAGGGTTAAGTGCAGGTGGCGCCAAGCACAAGAACCTGCAAAAGGATCCCGGTTCGAGCCCCCAGCTCCCCACCTGCAGGGGAGTCGCTTCACAGGTGGTGAAGCAGGTCTGTAGGTATCTATCTTTCTCTCCCCCTCTGTTTTCCCTTCCTCTCTCCATTTCTCTCTGTCCTACCTAACGACGACAACAATAATAACTACAACAACAATGGCAACAAAAGGTAAAATAAGTTAATAATAAAAAAAAGAGTGACTGTGGATGGAGGAGTAGCATAATGGCTATGTGAAAAAAAAAAGAAAAGGAAAAAGAAAAAGAAAAGAAAACACCTTTCATGACTGAGGCTCCAAAGTCCTAGCTTCAATCCTCAGCACCACCATAAACCAGAGTTGAGTAGTGTTCTGGTAAAATTAATTAATTAATTAATTAATTAGTGAATTAAAACAAAAGGACTGACTGTGAATAAAAGCTCCCCTGCCTAACTCCCCTCCTTCCCTAAGAGAACCACAAAGCTGCTGAAGATGGTCAGGCTTTCTCTCCCTGCTTTGTCCTCAAGAGCTCTCCAGGCCTGCAGAGTCGCAGCTCAAGGCGGCAGAGCCTGCTGATGCAACTGTCTATTTCCGGCCAAGCCTACCATCCATTATTTATCTCCTTGCTTTGCATTCTGCCCCCCCCTGCCACACTTAGACTTTGTCAATACATTTGGGCCTGGGAGGGGTTATTTAGACATAAGAGTGGGCAAGGTAGATAGAAAGATTGAGAATGAACATAAAACTTCATTGACCCTTATTTTTCTTATATATGCCAAATAGTCTCTTTTAAAAAAAAATGTTTTCCTTTTGTTGCCCTTGTTGTTTATCATTGTTGTTGTTGTTAGTATTAGTATTGTTATTGTTGTCATTGTTGTTGAATAGGACAGAGAGAAATGGAGAGAGGAGGGGAAGACAGAGGGGGGAGAGAAAGACAGACACCTGCAGACCGGCTTCACCGCCTGTGAAGCGACTCCCCTGCAGGTGGGGAGCCAGGGCCTAGAACCAGGATCCTTATGCTAGTCCTTGTGCTTTGTGCCATGTGCGCTTAACCCCCTGTGCTACCGCCCAACCCTCACCAAATAATCTTATATAGGAAGTGTAAAATATCTGATCTATCTAGGCCAGAAATCCAGGACTAATCTGGAGTTTTTCAATAAATCAAAATTCAGATTCACTGGTGAGGGTTAGAGAGTCTGGTTAAAGCTAATATAAAGACAAACGTGAAAATACATACAATACTGTTATACTAGAGAAAAGATATTAATAATTTCCCTTTGTCTACCTCTTTTTAATCTCTTTCCCATTTTCCTTTTGTTATATTTTTCAGCAATTAACTTTCTTTGTTGATAGACTTGTTCTACTCATTAAGCAAACGTACTGACTTTTTAATGGTTTTATTAGGGAAATGATGATTTATAATACACTTATTGTCCTATGAGCTTATTAATAATTTTTTTACATTTACCAGAGCATTGCTCAGCTTTGGTTTATGGTGATACAGGGGACTGAACCCGGACTTTGGAGCCTCAGGCATGAGAGTCTCTTTGCATAACCATTATGCTGTCTACCCTTGCCTACTAAGCAACTTTCTGTATGAAAAGGTAAGGTACTATATTGTTTTGCATTGACCATTATTTAATTCACAAAACACTAGTATTATCAGGACCATCTTAGTATGTGGGAGAAGAGGAAAAAGAAGAAAGTCTAAAGAGTGTTCAGAATTGAAATGCATCGGGAGTGGTATCACAAAGGTATTCTGGGAGTGAGGACTGTGAGACAAGCAAGAAACATGCTAAGTCTGCTCCACTAGCTTGAAGACTGGGTCACACCATGCTAAAGACTTATTTAATTTTATTTTAAATTATTGTTGTCTATGTTACTGATCTTCTTAGTTAAAATTAGAGCAAGGTGAAGTTTTGTTTTATTTTATTTTATTTATCTTCCTGGGTCTCAGAGTTTCTCTAATCATTGGGAAGGAACTATAATCAGCCTCGTGTTTCTAGAGGAAAAAAAAAAAAGGAAGATTACTTGGGAAGCAGAGACCCCTGCTGGTGTATGTGGCTTTTGCTGTAATGGAGGTAGGACTCAGTCTGTGGAGTGGGAAGTCAAGACTTTGTCCTTGCCTGAGCATTCAGGACGGCAGGGAAACCACTGTCTCAGCTTGACCCTCAGTGGGTCAACCACTGACTCTGCCTGTTTCTTTTTCCTCAACTATTTCCAATGCTTAGACTAGACAAAGCCTTATTTAAAAGCTGTCATTTTGGCTATGGGATTTGATTTTTTTTTTTCCTCCAGGGTTATTGCTGGGACTCGGTGCCTGCGCCATGAATCCACTGCTCCTGGAGGCTTCCCCCCCCCCTTTTGTTGCCCTTGTTGTGGTTATTATTATTGATGTCGTTCGTTGCTGGATAGGACAGAGAGAAATGGAGAGAGAAAGGGAAGACAGAGGGGGAGAGAAAGACAGACACCTGCAGACCTGCTTCACCGCCTGTGAAGTGACTCCCCTGCAGATGGGGAGCCGGGGCTCGAACAGGGATCCTTATGCCGGTCCTTGTGCTTTGTGCCACCTGCGCTTAACCCGCTGCGCTACCGCGACTCCCTTCCCTTTCCTTTTATATAGAAACCATAACTTCTGATACTAATTCAAATTTCAGCTGTTTCATTCAATATGTTAAAGGCAAATGGAGCAAAATGGGGGGGGGGGATACGAATGCTGAGATTAGGGTGTCGGGCGGTAGCGCAGCGGGTTAAACGCACATGGCGTGAAGCTCAAAGACAGGCCTAAGGATCCTGGTTCGAGCGCCCGGCTCCCCACCTGCAGGGGAGTCGCTTCACAGGCGGTGAAGCAGGTCTGCAGGTGTCTGTCTTTCTCTCCTCCTCTCTGTCTCCTCTATTCTCTCGATTTCTCTGTGTCCTATCCAACAACAACAGCAATGACAACAACAATAATAATAACAACAACAAGGGTAACAACAAGGGCAACAAAATGTGAAAAATGGCCTCCAGGAGCCGTAGATTCGTAGTGCAGGCACCGAGCCTCAGCAGTAACCCTGGAGGCAAAATAAATAAATAAATAAATAAAGCTGAGACTTGTACTCCACCATTGATCACTGATGAAATCTTAAGTAACTTCTTTGTAAGTTTCCTCAACTTTGGTTCCCTCATATGTTAATGTGGGAACATACTTTACTGAAGTATTATTGACAAAAATTGTTTAGGGAAGCCAGAGTGGTGGTGCAGTGGCAAACTCTGGACTTAGAGATACAAGGTCATGACTTTGGTTGCATTCCTGGTACCATATTGCTATGCTTTGTGATTTTTTTAAAAAGATATATAATGTGATGACTTAGTAAAAGTAATACATGGTGACATTATAACCACTATCAATTTATTTATTTACATTTTTTATCTTTTAGATAGGAAGGCAGAGGGAGAGACAGACAGACAGAATATGGAAGCTTCCTTCAGTGCAGCAGCGGCTGGGCTTGAACCTGGGTTGTTCACATGGCAAGGCAGAATACTACCCAAGTGAGCTGTTTTGCCGGCTTCACCATTATAAATTCAAATGAAAACATCCATCACCTCACACAGCTACTATTTTTTTTAAAGTTAAGATCTTTTATTTTTTTTTAATTTTTATTTATTGGATAGAGACCGTCAGAAATTAAGAGATGAGAGGGAGAGAGACAGAGAGAGACCTGCAGCCCTGCTTCACCACTTACGAAGCGTTTCCCCTACAGATGGGGACTGGGAGCTTGAACCTGGATCCTTGCACACACACAGCTACTATTTATTTATTTTTACTTGGTCAAGTGGCTTTATTTTTTTAGGGAAAGTCAAGTATAGAAAAGGATTTGTAACACTTCAAGAATTTGCATGTCATCCTTGCACCGAGGTTGTGGCAACCTCTGTATCATTCCAATTTTAGTACATGTGCTGCCAAAGCAAATGCCTCCTCCCCTTGCCCCTCCTCCTTCTTCTCGAAACTGTATTGTGGCCCAGTGGAGGTGGCACAGTGGATAGGACACTGAACTCTCAGGATTGAGGTTCTGAGATTGACCCCCTATCTCCTAATGTACCCGAGTGATGCTCTGATCTCCTCTTTCTTTCTCTTGCTCACATTTTTTCTCGTTCATTAATAAATAAACAAAAATGCCTACTCTTAGAAGGCCAGCAAAATAGCACACCAGGAGAGTGCACGTGCTTTGCTATGCATGTGACCCAGGTTCAATCCCAGCCCCCACTCCCCTGGAGGGAGCTTCAGTCTTGTGGCATCTTTCCCTGCTCTAGTAAGCCTCAATTATATAGTGTAGTGTCATTGATTACAGCCATCCTGTGCATTAGGTTCTCTTATCTTGCAAGGACCCAAGTTCAAGCCCCTGGTCCCCACCTGCAGGGGGAAAGCTTCACATGTGGTGAAGCAGGGCTGCGTGTATCTCTCTATCTCTTTCTCTCTCTATCTCCCCCTCCCTTCTCAATTTCTCTCTGTCTCTATCCAATAATAAATAAATAAACTATTAAAAAAAGAACTTATCCTGTAACTGGAAAGTTATTATCCTTTGGCCCACATAGCTCCATTCCCCTTACTCCTAGTTGATGTCAGTTGCTGTTTTAGCTTCTAGTTCTGTAAACTGCTGATTTAATAATAATTCCTCCATGAGAGAGGCCACTGCGAAGATTAAATGCAGCAATATTTTTAAAGTGAATAGCACTATGCCTGCACAGTACTTGATATGTAAATGTTAATGATTATTTCTACTTTTGTTAACATGTTCCAACTCAGTTATATTTTAACTTTGTTATGTTTTAGCTTAACTTGCCTTTATGACTAGAATTAAATGAGTTTGAGTAAATTAATGACAAAGGCAATGGTCTTCATCAACTCTAGCTCATTTACCCCTTAACCTCTACCACAGTTGTCTTGCATGGAGTATGGCCCAAGAGCTGATACAGAAGTGCCAAGTGACAGTGACACTTGTTAGTGAAATTCTATTCAAAATCTAATAAGCTGAGATAAATCTTTTGTATTTGGGGAGTTCCTAGACTTCATCTAGGTACTTTATTGCTTTGAGTTCATAATAAGCATCAATAACGTAACTAAATAATTATGAAAAGTTATTCTTCTAAAGTTTACTATATTTATACGGAGAAGTATATGTACATAGCATACACATAGTTATATACATTAAGGGGCTGGGTGGTGGTGCACCTAGTTGCTACAAATTACACACACACACACACACACACACGTGTGTTTTTTTTTTTCCCATCACTGGGACTTCCACCCTCTGAATTGACTTTTTCTGATCGAAGGAGAGATGGGGGAAAGATACCACAACTCCAAAGCTTCCAAACTAGGGAAAGATAGAACTAGGCAGGGGTATGGGTCAATCTGCTAATGTCCATCAGAGAAGCAATTATAGAACTTTCACCTTCTGTACTCCAAAAAAAATGTTGGTGCAGACTCCTAGTGGGGGAGAAATGATAGGGGAAGATGACCAGAGGGCTCTGAACTCCAGTTCCACCAGGACCTAGAAAGAGAAGAGGAAAAAGGAAAGACGTTCAGAAACAGTAAGGGGTACAGGTGTGATTTAGAAAGAAAGAGAAAGCAGGACTGTAGCAAAAATGGAAAAATGTAGACAGCTATAGAAATAACTAGAAGTTTTCTTCCTTGAAGTAAATATTTGGTAAGTTTTCTTATATAAATATAGTCTAGAGTGGCTTGATAGTTCATCTGGATAATGTACCTGCCATGCAATGTATATGACACTGGCTTGAGCCTGACTGCCTCCACACTGGACAAAGCTTTGGTGCTGTGATCTCTCTCTCTCTCTCTCTCCTTAAAAAGTCAGCTCAGAGTAGCGAACACCTGGTGATGACAAAAGCAAAAAAGATACCCATTATGTATGTATACCACAGTTTTCTTAACCGCCCATCGATCATTGCTATCATTGTACAAAACCTACATCGCTTCCAAATGTAGGTTGTTTCATGGAGGCTTAAGAAAATTAACAATCCAGCAGAAAGAATGAAGAGAAGGAAATGATTTGTCTACACAGATGCTACTAATCACTTTTTTGTCTATTTGCCTGATCTTGAAGAAATCATGTTAAGTAAGATAAGCCAGAAAGAGGACAAATACTGGATGGTCTGTCTCACTTACAGGTAAAATTTAAGAGAAAAGGGCAGGAAGGTAACACACAAAGTGAAGCATGGACTGGGTGCGGTGTATCGCACCAAAGCAAAAGACTCTGGGGAGGAGGGGAAGGAAGGGCAAGAGAGGGTGTTGGGGTCTTAGGGCTTGATAGTGGAAAAAAGACCTAATCTGGAGGCGAGAGTGTTCTGTGGAGAGATGGAACATTGTACCCAAGTGTTAACAACTGTGCTATAAACCACCACCTCCCCCCCAAAAAAATAGGTAGATAAATAAGTAAATATTGTCTTTACATGGCCCTAAGAAATATAAAAAATATCTGTTTATGTTCGCATATTTTAAATTTAGAAACCAACAAAATGTGAGCATCAGGGAAACTCAGTAGGAGGTAATTATTGGAGAATACAAAGAACATAATTACTAGCAAAGCAAGTTTGGGATTAGAGTTACCAGGCAACCAATCTCAAGAGAAAGTAACTTGAAAGTGGATCTGAAGATAGAGTCATCTAATTTTCACCTAAATGCCTGGGCAATTAAGCATCTGAAAAGAAATGTAAATGAACATGCTATTTCATGGAGGCTTAAGAAAATTTCTTAACAAGCCCGCAGAGAGAATGAAGAGAAGGAAATTACTTGCTTCTATAGATGTTATTAATCGTTTTTCTGTCTTCTCCCTGCACATCTATTTGCCTTCAAGTAAAATCAAATTAATCACAAATTGTTAGCCTACAGAATGGTATATATTTCTTAAGTCTCCCCAGGGGCCAGGCAGTAGCGCAGTGGGTTAAGCAAACGTGGCACCAAGCGCAAGGACCGGAGTAAGGATCCCAGTTCCAGCCCCGGCTCCCCACCTGCAGGGGAGTCGCTTCACAGGCGGTGAAGCAGGTCTGCAGGTGTCTGTCTTTCTCTCCCCCTCTCTGTCTTCCCCTCCTCTCTCCATTTCTCTCTGTCCTATCCAACAACGACAGTAATAATAACAACGATAAACAACAAAAAGGGAAAAATAGCCTCCAGAAGCAATGGATTTGTAGTGCAGGTACCTAGCCCCAGCGATAACCCTAGAGGCAAAAAAAAAAAAGTCTCCCCAGGATAGGTGGAGGCTTCTATTTAGTGTAATCGCACAAGGACTTTGGTGGTATGTGTGGTTTGTGTTTGTCTATATTCCTAAGATCTTTTGGTTTGTTTGTTTCCCTGGCTGTTTTATCATTGTTGTGGTTATTATTGTTGTTGTTATTGATGTCGTCGTTGTTGGATAGGACAGAGAGAGATGGAGAGAGGAGGGGAAGACAGAGAGGGGGAGAGAAAGACAGACACCTGCAGACCTGCTTCACCGCCTGTGAAGCGATTCCTCTGCAGGTGGGGAGCCGGGGGCTCGAACCGGGATCCTTACGCCGATCCTTGCTCTTTGCGCCACCCGCTTCGTCACTGCAGAGACTTGGACTTGTCACCAGCACTGCCCCGCTCCCCGAGATTCGGGGACACCTTGGTGAGGGTCGTCTGCCCAGGGAAGTCAGGATGGCATCATAGCAGCATCTGCAACTTGGTGGCTGAAAGGCGGGAAGCTAGAAAGCAAGCCAGAATGATTAAAAACGACTCTCTTTACCCACCCTTTAGACTAGCCCTTCTCCCAGCACCGTCCTCCTTCCAACCCCATCCCGCTCCTCCACCGGGAGGGTTTCGCACCGCAGCCCCTCCTCCCCTCTCTCTAGGGATTTAATATGGATTTACAAGATTGGAAGGGGTATCATTGAAATGCCATACAGCGAATTCCCACCCCAGGCTTCTGTGTCTCACCCCCTCCATTGGAAGCTTCCCTAGTCTTTATCCCTCTGGGGGTCTGGACCAAAGATCTTTATGGGGAGCAGAAGGGGGGAGCTCTGGCTTCTGTCGTGGCTTCTCCGCCCGACGTGGGTGTTGGCAGGTGGATCCGCACCCCCAGCCTGTGTCTGTCTGTCCCCAGTGGGGCAGGGCTCTTCCATTCCGCCCGCTCCCCTGCTCCGCCACCTCCCAGCCCCGCCTCCCGCCCTTCACAGGCTCCGCCCCTCTCGGGTTCCTTACGTCATCGGAAAGCGACCCGCAACTTCCGCTGTCGTCATCTTTACGCGCACTCTGCGCGGGCACTGCGGCCGGCGACAGCTTTTAGGGCTATGGCGGCGGTGGATATCCGAGGTAAACTCTTGTTTGCCCGCTCGAGGTCTGCTTTGGGTGTTGGAAGTTCCCGGCAGCAAGGCTCAGTTTCTTTCAGGGTGTCGCCAGGCTCTGCAGCGTGACTGATGTGGACGGCTGAAGGCTGCGGTCTGGCGAAAGGCCGTCTTGGGGTGTTTGTTTTGTCTTTTTTTTTGCCCCAGTTCCCGGGGAAACTTTTGCCATGTGGAGTGAAGGGGCTGCGACGGGCTCTGGGCTGACTCTTCAGACCTTCGGTGTCGTTCTGCACGCAGACAGCTCGACAGCAGCATCGGGCCTCTTCTTTCCGGGCGGAGGGTGGCTTTGGGGGCGGAGAGGGGCTTGGCGCTGGGCGCCGACCAGACTTCGCTCGCGTTGTAGCATGGGGCTGCCTTGCCCTGGGCACCGCGCCGTGAGTCCCGGGGAGCTTCTCGTGCACTTTTTATTTCTTTGTTTTTTAAAAGCTTCTTTGTCTTTTTATTTAAAAAAGGAGACATTAACAAAACCATAGAATAAGAGGGGTACAACTCCACACAATTGCCACCGCCCAGTCTCCATCTCCCACCCCCTCCCCTGACAGCTTTCCTATTCTTTATCCCTCTGGGAGCATGGACCCAGGGTCATTGTGGGATGCAGAAGGTGGAAGGTCTGGCTTCTGTCATTGCTTCCCCGCTGAACATGGGTGTTGACAGGTGGATCCATACTCCCAGCCTGTCTCTCTCTTTCCCTAGTGGGGCAGGGCTCTGGGGAAGCGGAGCTCCAGGACACATTGGTGGGGTTGTCTGTCCAGGGAAGTCTGGTCGGCATCATGCCAGCATCTGGATCCTGGTGGCTGAAAAGAGAGTTAACATACAAAGCCGAACAAGTTGTTGAGCATAAAGCTTATTTGTTTACCAATGAAAGAGAGAGAGAGAGAATCAGAACCTCACTCTGTCACATGTAATGCCAGTGGTTTAATCTTGGGAACCTCATAAATGCAAGTGTTTTATTATTATGATTTATTTATTAGTGATTTAAGAATGGTCGACAAGGTTGTAAGATAAAAGGGGTACAGTTCCCACCATCAGAGTTCCAGATCTCATCCCCTCCACTGGAAACTTTTTTAGTGTTTATACCTCTGGGAGCACGGACCCAGGATCTTTATGGGGAGCGGTAGGTGGGAGCTCTGGCTTCTGTCATTGCTTCTCCTCTGGACATGGGTGTTGGCAGGTGGACCCACACCCCCAGCCTGTTTCTGTCTTTTCCTAGTGGGGCAGGGGAGGCTCCAGGAGACATCGGTGAGGGCGTCTGCCCAGTCAGGATGGCGTCATAGTAGCATCAGGCATGCAAGTCTTATACTGTCCCTATTGGAACACCTCGGGGGTCCTGTTTTTATAAATGATGAAACAAGGCTGAAGTACCCATAACTGCCATACTTTTCTTTGTGCCATGGAACTGTAGCCCTCTTATCTTACAATCTTGTCGATCATTTTTAAATCACCAAGAAATAAATCATAATAATAAAACACTTGCATTTATGAGGTTCCCAAGATTAAACCACTGGCATTACATGTGCCAGAGTGAGGTTCTGATTCTCTCTCTTTCTCTCTCTCTCTTTCTCTCTCTGTAGTAAATAAATAAACTTTAAGAAAAAAAATGGGAAGAGCAGGCTAGACTGTGAAGGGCCATGCTAAAGAATTTTAACACTATCCTTTAATAAGTATGACCTGCTGTCCTTTTAAATTAAGGAGTAATATGGGCTGGGGAGATAGCATAATGATTATGCAAAAAGCCTTTCATGCTTGAGGCTTGGAGTCCCCAGGTTTGATCCCTAGCAATAAACTAGAACGGAACAGTGGTCTGGTCTCTATTTCTTACTAAAATGCGTGATTATTTTTCAACTTCAGAATCACTTTACTGAGGAAATTCTCATGTTATGAGCATGATCAGTATTTTTTTTTTAAAGAATTCTTTTTTTTTTTTTTGTAATTTTATTTATCTTCCCTTTTGTTGCCCTTGTCTTTTTTATTTTTTTATTGTTGATGTCGTCGTTGTTGGACAGGACAGAGAGAAATGGAGAGAGGAGGGGAAGACAGAGAGGGGGAGAGAAAGACAGACACCTGCAGACCTGCTTCACCACCTGTGAAGCGACTCCCCTGCAGGTGGGGAGCCGGGGGCTCGAACCGGGATCCTTATGCCGGTCCTTGTGCTTTGCGCCACCTGGGCTTAACCCACTGCGCTACCACCCGGCTCCCTGATCAGTATTTTTAAGGCTGAACAGGATTTGGAGAAAACTTGAATGCAGGGAACCCCACCCATAAGGAGACTACTACTGCCCAGGTGACATGGAAAAAGACGAGATGAGATAATGGCAGTAGGGATGAATAAAAGGAGATGTATTTGACTAGACTGCACTTACTGCTTTCTGATGGTCTCCAGCTCTATTGTCTCAGCTCAGTTTCCTCTCAACATTAGTTATTTTACTGGGCCGCCTACATTGAAACAGAGCTGACAGTCAGCTGAGGTAAAGAACAAACACCTCATCACAGACCCCTGCGAGCGTCAACCCGGCTCTGACCTAGCACGTGATGACTGGGCCCTCCTCAATCGCTATCGAACAGGCCATGGGCGGTGCGCCGCTATGTTCCATCGCTGGGGAGCCAGAGACGACCCGAACTGCCCCTGCGGCTCCAGACAGACTGTGACCCACATAGTCAACGACTGCCACCTCTCCAGATTCAAAGGAGGTCTCGAAACTTTACATCAGGCTCAACCTGACGCTGCTGACTGGCTACGGAAGAAGGGCAAACGCTAGAAGAAGAAGAAGAATTGCAATTTCAACTCTATCATTTAGTAGTTCAGTGACGTTGGACAAGTTACTTAGTCATCCCATTTTCCAGGTGCTTCTGTCAAATAGTAACAACAACAATAATAATACCAATCTCTCTGAATTATTGTGGGTTAAATTATTGTGGGTTAAATTATTGTGGGTTAATTAAAGCTTTTAGAATAATGCCTGGCACAGAATACTCCAGAGCCATGGATGCCTTCTCCGTTTGCTTTGGTCACACCTGTCACACTCACTCCGCTTTTCCTGATAAAATAGTTTTACAAAATGAAAAAAAGATGGCATAACTGAGGATCAAGAAACATGCCAGTGGAAGAAAATTATAGGGAGAATTTGCTGAGCAATTACATGGAGTAGATGGTGTTTATAATTTCTTCTAACTGTGAGAGTGACTCCACATTTAAGCTTAGTGTATATCTAATCCAACTCTACTGTCATTACTAACCTAAATGAAGTATTGCTTCCTGAGTTTTCTGGCTTTATTTTTTGGTCATTCCAAAAAATGATTACTCGGAATTAGTTGTTGTTTTCCTTAAATATCTCTCTTTTTCCCTTACCTTCCTATGTATTGCCATTGCCTGCCTTCAGTTCACGTTATTGTCTGTTGAGTCATCATGGTTGTCATTAGGAAGGCTCTGTAATCACATATTCACTTGTGAAGAATATCCCTTTACCTATGCTGAATGACATGTAATGTTTACCACAATATTTATTGTCAGTAATTTATAACACCATACATAGTCTCCACTATATAAGTTAGAAACACAGCCAATCTGGTCTTTCTACAAACTATTTTATATGATTATTGCTAAGGAAATGGAGGAAGTATGCAAGAGTGTTGCTTTAAACAAAACTATTAACTGCAGTGCTTAAAGCTGAGAGTGATTAGCTTTGACTGCTGTAAACATTCATTACTATTACTACTTTTTTTTTTTTTTTTTACCATAGCACATTATACCTCTGCCATATGGTAGTTATGGAGATTGAACCTGGGACTTCAGAGTCTCAGGCATGAAAGTTTTGTTTTTTTTTGTTTTTTTTTTTGCATAACCGTTATGTTGCCTCTTCTACTCGGAATTAATTTGTCCCTTTTCTTTTTAAAAATTTTACTTAATCAGAAAGATACAGAGAGAAAGCTACAAGTGGAGACCAGAGCTCAACTCTGGCTTAAAGTAGTGTTGGGGCTTGAACCTGGGACTAGAATCTCAGCCATGAAAATCGTTTGCACAGTCACTATGCTACCTCCCCAGCCCGTGTCCCTCATCTTTATACTGAACCTCTGTAACTTAGAATGCTAAAGCTTACCTCCTCTTCATTCCGTGAACAAGTAATACTGTCTCTTCAGGTAAAGTATTTTGCCCTCCACTGTTCTGTCAGAACACATTTAGGATGCCGCTTACTTAGTAGCGTTCGTGCAGTCATGCTGTCATTGCTTTCTTAACTCTATTTTTTTTTTTACAGAAACGTTTCATTTATTTATTACTCTTTTTACTTATTATTGGATAGAGATAGAAGTTGAGAGAGAAGAGATAGAGACAGAGAGACACCTGCAGCCCTCATTCACCACTTGCGAAGCTTTCCCCCTGCAGGTGGGGACCAGGGGCTTGAACCTGGGTCCTTGTTCACTGTAATGCATGCTCTTAACCAATTGTGCCACCACCTGGACCCCCCTTCCTTAACTGTTAACTATATGTAAGAATAGACTAAGAACCACTCTATCCTCATATTCATATTAATGCTTAATGAATGTTTGTTGTTATTTCCCCCCCCCCCCCTTTCTTATTCTTTGTCCTGTGGCTCCCATTATACAGACAATCTGCTGGGAATCTCTTGGGTTGACAGTTCATGGATCCCCATCTTGAACAGTGGAAGTGTCCTCGATTACTTTTCAGAAAGAAGTAACCCTTTTTATGACAGGACATGTAATAATGAAGTGGTCAAGATGCAGAGGCTAACGTTAGAACACTTAAAGTAAGTTACTGTAAGAAGGTAACGTCTTTGTCAACTCAAACTTTTGTAATAAATGCTTTTCTTCAAGTAGATCATGAAGGACAACAAAGTAGACGTTTTGGGAAAAAAAAAATAGGAGTTTTGTGATGTTTGCAAATCTGACATGCAAAGAGATTATCAGTACAGTCAGCCTTCTGTATCCACTGGTGTCTGCGCTTGGTTGCAGCCATGAATGCAAGCCAGTGGATCGGAAAAAACAAACCTGTAAGTGGACCCTGCAGTTCAAACCCTTGTTCTTTAGTGGCCAGTAATGTTAGGTAATAGTCGTACCTGTACTTACCATGTGTATAGGGTTTTTTTGACACGTCATATTCCCCTGGGCAATATACAGCAACTGTTTATGTAGTAGTGCGTTTTTACTATTTGCTATAGGTAATCTGGGGTTGAATTAAAATGTAGAGGTCATATACGTGTGCTGTGCTACTTAAGGGACTCGAGCATTCCGTGGCATTTGATACCTACAGAGGTACTGGAACCTTTCCCCTGTGGGTAACCACAGTATCATCTTTTCTGGAGGACTGTGCAAGTTTCTGTCCAGTTAAGGTTTAAATCTGAAGCTAAGATCTGAAGAGTGACTTTTAGCAAAACAAATGTTATCCTCCTATGGGGAGGTGTTTTACTTAAACAAATACAAAGCAAGATTCTTCAGACTTATGATGCTAACAGTTAAGAATCTATCATTAGGGAGTTGGGCAGTAGCGCAGCGGGTTAAGCACACATGGTGCAAAGCGCAAGGACAGGCATAAGGATCCCGGTTCGGGATAAGGCTCCCCCACCTGCAGGGGAGTCGCTTCAAAAGTAGTGAAGCAGGTCTGCAGGTGTCTATCTTTCTCTCCCCCTCTCTGTCTTCCCGTCCTCTCTCCATTTCTCTCTGTCCTATCTAATAAAGACATCAATAACAACAACAATAAAAACTACAACAATGATAAAAAAAGGGGGGGGGCAACAAAAGGGAAAATTAAAAAAAAAAAAAAAAGAATCTGTCATTATTTCAGACCAGGACATGGTACAGTCGTAGAGTTCTAGGTTGAGAATCATGATGTCCTGATTTTGAGCCCTCGTACGGCATGGACCAGTGCTACTTTGGCTTTTCTCTCTATATACCTGTCTCATGAAATAAATCAAAGATAAATCTTAAAGAGAATTTATTTTATTGAAAAGTTTCTGTTATAGCTTTTCATTCATGAGATAGACAGGGGGTCCCATAAAAGTAAATTTTGTGATATTTTATGTTGCCATAAAATTGTTGTTTTGCTGGAGCTTCCCACCTGCATGATTCCACACACACACACAAAAAAAAATTAGTGGGACTGAGGAAAGATACTACAGCACTGCTCCACCACTAGTGAAGCTTCCCCTTTGCGTGATGCTGTGGTATATTTGATAGATGGGGACTCGAACCTGGGTCCTCACAGATGGCGAAGTGAATGCTCTGTATCTGCCAGCCTCTGTGGTATTTTAAATAGCTTTCATTAGGAGGCAAATATTTACAACTATTGAGACCACTCACTGTTGCTTTTAAACAACCTGTCCTGTCAAAGTTTTGGGGTTTAAAGATTGTCTTTTCATGTTTTCTAGTGGGTAGAAGATATAGTTGACATATTTACTCAGGTAATCCATAATCTTTATATTTTTTATCTTAGGTAAATGTATTGAATAGAGACAGAAATTGAAATGGGGGAGAGGGAAGGAGACAGACCCTGCAGCCCTGCCTTACCACTTGTCAAGTTTTTCCTCCACAGATGAGGACCAAGGACTTGAACTGAGGTCCTTGTACATTGTAGCCTGTGCATTTAACCAGATGCGCTACCACCTGACCCCTCTTACGTATATTTTAAATCTCAGTCAGGAAGTATGGTATTTTGGTTGCCTTTTTAAAAAATGTGTGCTCTGAAATATAATTTCCTTATGTCTTCTCTTTTATTTCAGATGAAAACAGAGAGGGAAGGAGGGAGGGAGGGAGAGAGAGAGAGAGAGAGACAGAGAGACAGACTGATTACAGCAGTGATGCAGTGGGGGCTGGGCTCAAACCTGGCTTACATGCATGGTGAAGCCATACACTGTCCACATGAGCTGCTTTGTTGTCCCTTCAATGTAATTACATGACTAAAACTACTCTGATTTAAGTTCTTGAGTTTTGTGGTGGAGCCAGGGCCTCACGCATACGTAACATGCTCACCCCGGGCTGCTTTTCCTTCAGATAGGGAGAGAAACACTCCTGTGTGGCTCAGACCTGGGTGGTGTACCTGGCAAGGTGTGTTAGTCTTACCTAGTGAGCTCTTTCTCTGATCCAGTTCATGAATTTTGAAGAGAAATTTGTTGTGGTTTAAAGTCAAATCTTTACCTTAACTTATTGAGAAAATAGCTAGTTTTATGGAACAGCTAGTTTTTCATACCACACACAGTTTTAATCCTAGCCTCAGTGTTGCCCTATAATTTACATACTGATTTGAATGTTCTGCAGTGTCATAGATCTTAGGATGTCTGTGTTCTGTTTTCAGTCAGATGATTGGAGTAGAATACATCCTTTTACATGCTCAAGAACCTATTCTTTTTATCATTCGGAAACAACAGCGGCAGTCTCCCACACAAGGTAACACGCATAAACTTTCTCTCTAAAGTAGCATGGTTTATTTACTCTCTCGACCCTGTGCCTTCTGTTTTGGTGATCCCACGACCGTATCCATGTCCAGTGCCCCGCTAGGATGGCTCCGCAGAATCAGCATGTAGTCAGTCACCTGACATGCGGCATAGTAAGGAAACACTGCAGATCAGTAAGACAGAACCATACTGAGTGAGCTCTGAAGTTCGTACATGGCTTCCTATGTGGTACCTCCTGCACGAGGCTACTTTATAGAATATCCTTCCTGTAACAGAAAATCCATCTGGTTCCAGAATTAAAAAAATTTTTTTTTTTTAATTTCTTTATTTATTGGATAGAGACGGCCAGAAATCAAGAGGAAGGGGAGGGAGAGAGACTCCTGCAGCCCTGCTTCACCACTCATGAAGCTTTCCCCCTGCAGGTGGGGACTGGGGGCTCGAACCCATGCTCTCAGCCAGCTGCGCCACCATCTGGCCTCTGGTTCCAGAATTTTTATTGAATGTTGTATAGACTTCCCTGCCAACATTTCAGATTCAGTAGGAAATCTAGTATCCACTAAATCAGATTGTGCAAGTTATCTAGGTGGGCAGTTGCAGTAGGAAGTGTTTCAAAAGCCAGGTTTCCTGTGTGTCATGTACTTGGACACCCAGAGTCTTCCAGCATGTCCCAGGGCAATTCTCCAAACACTACAAAGCAGCTCACTACACTGATGCCTCCTCTTCCTATGGTCACAGTTGTGGGGGTTGCAACTGGACTTAGAGCATCTGCATGGCTTTTCCTACTTCAATTAACTGAGCCTAGTTAGTTCTTTTACAAAATAGATGCAGTTTCACCAAATTAATGGAGTATCAACTGCAAATTCTCATTGAGCCATTTTAGTAAAAGGTCTGCCTCATGGATTGCGCCGCCACATAAAAACTCAAGTTTCTAATTGTACTGAAGTTTGCAATTCACATTTGCATTTTTATAAGACTTCAGGGGTATAATTTCACCAGAGTGAGAGTGCTCCAAAGGTGACTAGCGACATCTCCCAGTCAAGACTCCCTTCATCAAGACACTGAGGAAATAGCCTTCACCCTGGTATTGATTGACTCCACATATCTTGCTAAAGAAGTTGTTACTCTGGAGTCAGAATTCAAATTCAGTTTCAAAATCAAAGATCTAGTGCCCTTGCCCAAAGGCTGACAACAGTATTTTCCTCACAAGTGCTTTCAGGTCTCCAGACCATACAACTTGCACAAGCATCATTAGCAGCTGTTTTTAGTCCTTGTGATTCAGGACTCAGCTTATTATCTTCATTTTAGGCACTGAAGCTCACTGTTAGACTTTT